>NW_012156421.1:229306-239221 GCF_000151545.1 Saprolegnia parasitica CBS 223.65
GAGCACGTTCGGGCTCGCACTGTACGCGAGATGCTGCTTGAGGACAGTGTCGACCGCGGCCACGTTGGCGGCCGAGTAGGCGGCGACCGCGTCACCGACGCACTTGCCGCTTTCGCACAACGGCGCGGGGCACCGCGCCGTGCTCACGGGCCGGAACCGGTCGACGACCGCGAGGCACACTTGGCAGTCGGCGTCGCTGCGGTAGCCTTTCGCGGTCATCGTGATGCTGTAGACACCCGGTGTGTCGAGGACGATGCTGTTGGTGATCGCATCCCGGTGCTGCTCAAAGTACGCCCATGCATACGGCGCCGTAAACAGTGTCAGTGGGGTCGGCGCGGCCGCCGTTCGTTTGGCGACCGTCACCTGAATCGAGGGCGCGCCGACCTCGACCGACTTGCCGTCGTCCTTGTCGCCAGCGTTGCGGCGCGTCTCGGCCACGTAGTTGCTCCGCGGGTACGGAATGCGAGGGATCGTGCCAGGATACAGCGACGAGATCGCACAGGACGACGCCGAAGTACCGGTCGCCGTCGTAATGTCATAGTTGTAGCGCCGGTTGCTCCAGTAGCACGCGCAGACCTCCTTGGGCTTGGGCGCACAGCTGCGCTGCCCGTTGCGCGTCACGTCTTCGTAGCCGGTGGGGCACTTGCAATGGCAGCGACGGACATTGTCCTTCCCGAGCGAGATGACCGGGAGCCCGTTCGGGAGCGCGCTCGCGCAGTGGAAGCTCTGGACGGCCTTGAACGGGTTGTGCGAGAAGAGGTCGGCGGCGCCGAGAAGCAGCACCGAGTCGTCGGCGAAGGCCGCATGGCACGCGCTGCACGCCGACGCGGCCTTGCCGTTGCACACGTGGTAGTTGAACACCGTTTGAATACGGCGATCTTGCTCGTACGCCGTAATGACCTTGTGGGTTCTCGCGTCGCCAAAGAGACTCACGACCGCGCTCGGCGACAAGTGCGACGTGGCGTTGAGGCTGCAGTAGACGTCGCCAAACGGCGTGAACAAGTCGATGAGCTCTTTGGTCGCGAGCACGTTTTGCAGGGCGGCGTCGGTGGCGAGGAAGGTCGACGCACCGTCGCGCGGGAGGTAGACCTTGGCGTCGCTCCCAGGCACCGCCGGCGGCGCACACTCGGAGAGGACGACCGTCGAGAAGGTGATGTCGCACGGCTTGCCGCCGGTGAGGAACTTGTCTTCGCTGGCCACGAGCTTGTCCATCCACTGCTTGAAGACGAGCGCTGTGGACTTGTCGAGGCACTGCGAGATCGCGAAAAGCACGTTGATGCTGCACGGGGCCGTCGAGGCCACGGGAGATTGGTTGCACGACGGCCACGACGGGCTCACGTCTGCATTGGCGTCGAGGAGCGAGAGACCGCCGACGCCGTCAACGTCCATCGTCACGAGGTCGGGACGCTGCGAGGTACGCGGCACTCCACGGCGAGTCGGTCGCCGACCTCGATTCGAGATGCAGTGCAAACTGGTTGTCGAACTGCACGTAGGCGGACGCAGCAGTCGCAAAGGCGATGAGCGCCGATGGTGCGATCATGGTCCAAATTGCCGAATGAGATGGAGCGGAGGCGGCGGCAGCGAGCCCATTCGAATCGAAGTCGAACAGTAGAAAGAGCGTGGCGGGAAATTTAGGTTGCCGCGTCGAACAAATGTCGTCTTCGTCGACAACGAGAAGATTACCAGCCGCGCCGATACAATGGTAATCTTCGATGGACTTGGTACCAAACTTTCACGGCGTCCACCGTCAATAGCTCGTCCAGCGCCGAAGTACGAAGACTACCACCACGTGGCATCCCCGTGTGGCGATACTTGTCGGCTATGAAATACGTAAAACGGCAAATGGTTGAAGTTTAGAAACGACAAGGCCCATATCAGGATTAACCATGCGTCGGTGGCAGGCGCATGTGCGTCCAATGTTGGATCCACTGTAAAAGGATGCAGCAGAGCTCCAGGTCGAGTTCACTGCTACGCAGGTGGCTCGTGCGCTAGTACTGTGGCGTATCGGGTGGTCGAAACATGTCGGGTATAAAAAACAGCTCTATCCGGCATCCGGATACGCGTCATCCGAAGATCGACGTACGCAAGAAAGACCATGGCCTCCTCGCCCGACGTCCTCCATCTCATCTTCGAGTACCTCGACGACCACCGCGACTGGGTCCGCGCCGGCTGCGTCTGCCAGCGCTGGCGCCAGGTCGCTACCAGCAACCGCCTCTGGCTGCCACTGCTGCACCGGTACTGCATATCGCCGAGCGCTAGCGACGTCGCCGGTGCCAACCAACGGGCGTTCGCCGTGGTCGCCGCCCAGTACCCTGGGCACCTCGACATCTACGCAGCGATTGCGCCGGCTGTGAGCGTGCTTCGCACCATCAACCCGTCGGTGGCAGCCGATACGGCGCACAATGCGCCGTTTGCCCAGCTCCTCGCGCCGTCGGGCGGCCGGCGCGACCTCTGGCGGCCAGAAGCGACCTCGTGCACACGTGCCGAGAAGCTTCTCTTGATGCTCTACCACTTGTTCACAAACACGTCGTTCATGGACATGCAGCTGTGCTGCGCCGCGCTCTTTGGCTTTTTCGTCTGCTACAACGACGTGTACGCGCTGCATCTCAAGCGTCGATGGACCGTCGACGTGCTCTCGCTGTCGACGCAGCCATTCGAGACGATCCTTGGCTTTGCTTGGGCGCCCGGCATTGAAGAAGGGCTGGGCTTGGTGCTCGATGGGACCCTCGCTGGCCATGTGATCCGCTACGGCAAGGCGCTCGGGCAGGCCCACCGCATGGGTCCGATTCCGATGGGTGCGGTCCCGTACGAGGACCTCGGTCCATTCGAGACGTGGCTCGGCACGTTTGTGTCCGAGGTCCAGAGTGGCGTGCGCGCCATTGTGCGCGCGAACGAGACGATCTCGGCGCCGTCCGGCTTTCGCGAGGCAGGTCCTGGCGTCGGCGACGTCACCACCCACGGCATCAACGTGCACGTCTCGACGCTATTCCTCCTCAACATGGCGCGGGTGACCTACCGCGTCACGTTTACGTTCCGCGATTGCAAGTACACGTCAATGCAGCTCACGCGGCGCCATTGGACCTTTCGCTACACGGACGGTCAAGCGAGTGAGGTCGACGGCGACGGTGTCGTTGGCTACTACCCACTCCTGAGCGCAGCGACGCCCGAGTTTTCGATGGCTCGTACTCGGACGGTGGCATTGTTGCTGCCGTCGTCGACGGACCTGGCGCCAGCCTCGCGAGTGCGGTTGCGTCGCTCGAAGGCTACTTTGAGTTTGTACCGGGGTCCATCGCCGCGCCCCTCGGCCCGGCACTGCGCATCGCGATCCCGTTCGTTGCGTTTCAGCTGCCGCAAACGGCCCTCCGCAATTTCAACGACGCCGCCGACGACGACGACGACGACGAGGACAATGAGAGTAGCGGCAACGAGACGCCGTAGGAGATCGCCGTACTACAGTGCCGTGGGTAGGGTACCTATCTTTTGAGAAAAAAGACATCAATTTTGTCGTTTTCACTAGAACCGAATCTACTATGGTATGGCGTGCCTCCACGTCAACTCTCGCCGTGTTGATCTATCGCGACCAGTAACCAGCACGTGTCCTCTCGTACCTCGGACGGAGCAACGTAGAAAGGGAATATACCCTTGAGCGTAGGCACCTACCTAATGTCACGACACGTTGCTTTACTAAACTCTTAGTTGCTTCACGCGGACGAGTCGGAACGGGACGTCCTCGGGGTGGCCTACACACAAGGTTGGTGGTCACCGCCCCGTCCCTGGCTTGAGTAGAGGTGGCTTTAGCAGCTAGGGTTTGCCCTGCTAACCGGTTTTGAGAGTCGAACTACCCTAGCACTTCCGTTAGGGTCGATTCAGAGTAACTCTTGCCAGCGGCTTTTTGAAAAAAATGAAAATCTCGGCCAATCAGAAGCCGTTCCAGCGCATCTGAATTTTTCGTTTTGAAAACACCTCGTCGAGGTGTTTTGGGGCGTTTTGGCGCATTTCAGCGCGTTTTGGGGTCCTCGGAGTCGCTGCAGCACAAATGTTGCAAGTCAGAGTAAAATTAATGCATGGATTTGATTGGCTAGCTTTTCGACGAGCATTCATTGGTGAGCATCACTTGCTCCACGACGCCTCCTCATGCCGCGGTCAGGCTGAGCCGCCGTCGTGCTCGCTGTCGCTGCCGTCATACCAGATACAGTAGGTGCACTGCACTCTGCAAGCGTAGCGCCACGAGCTGGACAAGCGCATCTCTGACGTGCATCTGTGGGCCCGGATCTAGCATCGCATCAGGGTTTGTACGGCTACTAGTACATGTATGGCCGTCGTCTCGTCGACGGTGTGCTGCGCATGACGCGCGCCAAGAGAATAGCGATACCCGTAGTTGCTATTGTAGTTGGAGGGCGGATCTATCTACGCGGATGCGTCCACCACCCTGCCTGAGGTAAAGCGCTCTTGGGAAGGCGTGTCGTCGCCGCCGCGTCGCCGCCACCGCATGCATCCTCATCGTCCTCCAAGCGCGCCCTTCCACCAAGTATAAAACACTACGTTTTTATGACTGATTTAAACATCGACAGGCTCCATATATAGGGCATATTATGTGTTTCATTCATATGCGTGCATCGCTATTGTGAGCTGTATTAAACTCCACTATTGGCCCCTGGTGGCGGCTAGATTTTCAGCCAATCAAAACAATACTTCTCAACTGCCAATCAATGCGCCCTAACAATGAATTTCTACCAATGACATGCATCAGAGCTAGCATGATCCCGGAGTCGCTGACCTGGAGGGAAGTTCAAACTGGCCAATCAGCAATGGTTTAGACCATCTGTTGGCCAGCAGCCGAGAGCCGCACCTCAATGTCCGAGAGTCGCTGTAAGTTACTCTGCACAGCATCTGGTGATTTCAAAAGCCGCTGGCCCAGAGTTACTCTGAATCGACCCTAACCGGATCGCCATCCAGTTCATCGTTCGGGAGTTCCGGCCACGCGTTCTCACGCAGCCCACCAGTTCAGTGGCCAATAAAGACCGGAAGCTGCTCCGTCCTTTCTCTGCATGCCCTACTCGCTCGAGTTCCTGTGTCCCGTTTCCACTGGTGATGAGCCCAAGACACTAGACGGCGGATCCGACCAGCTATGGGTCCGTATCCGGTTGACGTTAGCAGCGCTGTGGACGCCATGGGACAGGCCGGTGTTGGACATGCCAGTAGACGCAGTGCTAGAGACAACAGCTTGGACCCGTGTGGACACGATGAGCATTTCTCAAGATGCTACAGCGCACGAAAGCCATGCTGGCGCTGGCCCTGTTGTGGATCGCACTTGCAGCCTACGGCACGGGTCTCTACCTCTTCGAGGACTCGATGTACGGACGACTCCAAGTCCTGCCCGGCGCCGCGACGATGGGCACGCTTCTTCTTGTGGTCTCTGGTCTCGGGCTATTGCATCTCGTTTGGACGCGCGCAAAGCCGTCGCTCACACTGTGCCTCGTTTTGCTGGTCGCCGACATGGTCTTTGGCGGCGTCGTGCTTGGCGGAGCGTTGACAGCGCGCAGCACCGCACTCTTTGCAATCGAGAAAGCGCCCACGCTAACGACGTATACACACCGCCTCGAAGCCTACTTGGCCACTGTGCAGGCTCCGTACGCTGAGAGCCTCGCGGCGCCGGGTGCCCCGCCCGCACCGGTGTACGAAAAAGCGTACCCGAACGTCGCAGCGTACTCCTTCAACAAGGCGTACTGCGAAGCAGAAGGCATCGCCTTCTGCAATACGTGGCCGCTCACGGCGACGCTCGTGCGCCACGGCCTTTGGGCCAACGCGAGCGTCACGGCAGCGGTCGCAAAAGCGCTTGCGACCCTGCCAACGACGTTTGCAAACGTGTCGATCAACGCGACGACGACGATCGACGGCTTGTGCGCGGCGGCCAATATGGATGCGCTCGGAACGGAAATGAAAAGTATCTGCCACGGCTGTGCGGAGCTTCGCAGATCGCCACGCGATCGCACGAAGCCCAAGCTCGCGACTTGGGTGCACAAGACGTGCCCGATGACGGCACCGAGCGCGAAGGGCGTCTACTGCGTCCTCTGGGCCGCCCCGTGCAGCACCTGCCGGTCGGACTCGCACCCGGATGATGTTCGTTCCGTCCTACGACGAGTGCTTTGGGTTCACGCTCCAGACGACGATTCGCCAGTGGGCAGACGCGGTCGCCATCACGTCCGGCACCCTCCTCTTCAGCGCGCTCTGGCTCGGCGTCTGCGTCTGGCGCTGGCGGCGCGTTGCGCAAATGAGCGAGACCGTCGACCTGACGCCCGGAAATTGGCCGTCGACAGCGCGCTCCAGGTCTTTTTAACATGCATAACGAGTCAATGTGAACCTCTATCTCGCGCCTCGTGTACCTGCGTGGCATCGCACCGGTGGGTAGGACCAAAAAGGCCGGACAAGAATCGCGGTATCTTGAACGGTTGCGATCCTCGAAACGGCGATGCTCGAGCCGCCAAAAGCACGGACGCTGCGCTTGGAGCTGCAGGCGGTGCACGCCGAGGCGAACGAGCTCGTCGAGCGCTTCTCCGTCAAGCGTTGGCAAGAGCTTCTGCAGCTGGTACCACCAGAGATGTCCTACAGGATGGCCACGCATGGCTAGCGATAGCACCAAACAATCATGGCCCACGACGCGTTTCGCTTGATTCCGCTCTCTGGCCACGACCGAGGACTCTACGAGACGCTGCACCGGTCCTTCCCCCGCGACATGGTCACGAAGGCGCGACTCCTTGGCGTTTTCCGTGGCATTTACGGTCTCGAGTGCGGCGCGGACCTGGACAAGCCAAAGCGCCTCTTGCTCAAGCAGCTCGAACGACTGCACTACTGGTGCGAGAACTCGACGTCCAAGATCCCCACGTCGCACTCGATGAGCACACTTGTGCTCAACTGGCGCCTCCTCCTCTGCGCGTTTCGGTACTGTAGGATGTGTGGCTGCCTCTTCTTTACGGTGGGTGGGGTAGCGCCTTGCGGTACCCCGCGCAGAGCGAAGAGGACCTCTTTCGCTGGTGCTTCCTCGTCTTTAGCTCGTCCGGGTACCTTGACGAGTCTCCGCAGGCCACCATCTCCCGCCAGCAACTGTACGAGATCTTCAACATGCTCAGCCCCAACCACGCGTGCTCGCGCATCCTCAACCAACGGGTGCGAGACGACCTGTCCAGTTTGTGTGAAAATAGACAACGTGTGTAGATTGCACAAGCCGACAATTTGCTACCCGTGTCGGTGCTCGTGCGCGATACCATTCGTTTCCAGCACATCCAGAGTCTCATGGCGCAGCCGCCGCTACAAGAGCTCTTTGCCCCGGCGTCTAAAGCAACGCACTTCTTCCACGAGCTCACGAGTCCGTGCATCCGCGAGTACTTGTATCTCGCGCGAAAAGATGCCCAGGACAAGGCCACGTGCCAGCGGTTCCTGCTCCAATACAAACGTCGCAGCTTGCGCAAAGTAAGCTTGTGTCGTTTGGTATACGACAATATTGTACATCACACTTGTTATTATAGTGCATGCGCGAGTGGTTGCTGTACGTGGACGCGCGCCGCCGTGCCCGACAAACGGCCATTCGCTGCCTCTTGCATCTCTCGACGTACAAGCAAGCCAACGCGTTTGAGAATCTAAGGGAGCACGCGTTGCAAGACGTCGCCGCGTCCGAAATCCAGGTGCAAACGTTTTGGTGACACAGCGACATCGATGATGCGTAGCGTGTCTACCGAGGGCTGCGGGGGCGCAAACTCTTTGTCTCCGTCCTCGCCACGTATGAAGCGGCCATCAGCATTCAGCGCATCTATCGGCAGCGCGGTGACTTTCTCAAGTACCTCAAACGTCTGCAAATGCAGAGTCGGTTTGCCATCAAAATTCAGGTAGTTCAAAAATGGCGTGCTTTTAGACATGGGGTTAGGGTCTCTTGACTAGCGTGTCTTTCGTGGCTGGCGAGGCCGCGTTCTTGCGCGGAAGGTGCTCCTCGCGTACTTCCAAGCCGAGATGGCCAAGATCCAAGCCGACCGAGCAGCTTTTCACGCAACGATCCGCGACCACGCCGCGCGACAGCTTCAAGTAGCCCTGTCAACACTGAGCTTGTCTCAGTACTCGGCTACTAGCGCTTCTGCCGCAAATGCCACCGCCACGTCCAAGAAAAGAAGGCCGACGATAACTCGCGCGAGAATCGCCGCGTCGAACTCGAGATGCAAGCACTTTTGGACGCGGCGTCGCGGCAGAAGCAAGACCACAAGCGCGCGGTGACCGAGTACTACGACACACTGCGCGAACAGACGCACGCGGCTGAAGCGCGGCGCAAGATCGACGACAAGTGGCGATGCATTCTCGTCGATATCGAGGTTGATGTATGCAATTAGAGAAAAGCAAAAGGTGACGCTGCTCCGTCGGCGGCGCGAGTGGGAAGACATCTTCCGTCGACGCGACGAGAAGGCCGCGGCCAAAGCGCGCGAGAAAACCGAGAAATGGACGCAATTCCAAGCCGATTGGAGCGCCAAGGTCGAGAGCCGCGCGAACCTCGTCCGCGCAGAGCTCCAAGAACTCTTGCTCCGACCGACGTCCAAGGAGCAGGACGCGATCAAGGCCGACCTCGATCGCCGGACGACCCAACACTTCAAGGCACAACGATGTGCCACGACTCGGTGCTACCGCCACCACGACGTAGGCGCTGCGGAAAGAGTTCAAGGCGTCCGGCGTCGCGATGGAGTCGTCCGAGATCCGCGAGCGAGCGCAGCACACTGTGCTCGAAGAAGACATGGAGGCCGAGCGCGATCGCGTACCCTCAATCATCGCAACAACGTAGCTGATGGAAAATGCGGCGTAGGTCCGCCACGAATGGACACTGGCTGCGGCCGCGTACAAGCAGCGGGAGCAGGACGACGCCGACCGCGAGCGGGTATTTCATGTCATGTGCCAAGGTGCTGCAAGCGCATGCCTCCTTAGAAAGCCGAGCTGCAAGCCGACGCGGACCGCACGTTTGCCGCCGCGACACGTATCCAGCGCGGCGCCAAAGTGTGTTTGGCGCGGCGTCTCCTTTGCCGCAAGGTCGAGGCCATCTTTGTAAAGGAGTACGACGTGCCAAGTGGTCAAGTTGTCTACCGGAATCTGCGCACGGGAACGTTGTGTCCGAAACCCACGTGCTTGGGCTCCAAGGACATCCCGCTTCTCGACAAGTGGTACATTGTGCCCGACATCACCGGTGCGTTGGCGCGACGACACGAGCCGCCTACGTGTGATGTGCTAGGCGACGTGTACTATTACAACGCCAAGCAAATGCGACAGTCGTGGTCCAAGCCAGAGCAGTGCATCTTTTGCGAGCTCTGCTACGCGCGCTTTGCGTCTTTCTACTGCCCCCAGCATCGAAAAGGGTCGTACGCCGACCCGATCTACGCGTGCGAAGAGTGCTTTACCGAGAAGGCGCCGTTGGGTAGATCTGAGCCGCAGAATATATTTGTGGTTTTGATCAACTCTCCATAGATGCGACGCTGGTCGCTGAGGCGTACGCGGTCGATGGCGCGCGCCCCTAGCCACCTAGCGCAACGCAGCGGCAAAGTCGTCGGATTCGAGCGCCATAAAGTACGCGTCGCGACCGACCTTGTAATAGTCTTTGCGCGTGTGCTCAATGCGAAAGCCAAGCGATGTGTACAAGGCAAACGCCCCCGTGCGCTCCACGCCCACGTGCAGCGAGATGCTCATGGCACTACAGTCGCTTCCTGCATCGTCCTCCTTGCATATGAAGCGTCGCAGCGTACCTTCGCATGCGCGAAATGGCTTCTTGCATGAGGAAGCGCCCGAGGCCTTGACGCCGCCGGTGCGGAGCGACCGCCAGCTTGCCAATGTGGCCGCTGACCTACGCGCGTTATGCCATGGCAATGGGGCAGGCAACGTAGCGATGCTGTACCG
>NW_012156421.1:239321-242525 GCF_000151545.1 Saprolegnia parasitica CBS 223.65
ACGCCCATGCTGCCCTTTCTAGCACCTGCGTATCCGGCACATGTGACGTGCGTCAAGCATCCGGATACGTGGCGGCAAAAGTCCAATGAACCGTGCGCCGTGACATACAAAAGGTGGCGCGCGAATCGGCGGCCAGGAAACCATCGCATCATGGCGGCATGCGAGCAGGATCACTTGGACAATGTATGCACGTCAGTATGCACCATGTGCTTTTCCCATGGCGAATGAGCGACGCGAATGGCGTCGCGTCTTGCACGAGACGTCGTGTCGCAGTCGTCACGGCGTCGTCCGACCTCGTTACGTGGCGTGTAAATTAAGCATTCGGCGCGCCTCCTAGGTGTCTCTGCACTGTGCACCAATTGTGATTGCGTACCGCTGCGTTGAAGCGGATACGCAATGTGGGCATCTGGTTCTGCTTTTGTCTTCTCATGGACCATCGATCGAGCGACTCAACGGATCATTTTCCATTTTCCATCCGCATGCCCAACACCGAGGACCTCCACGAACGGGCGTCGTACATCTTGTCGTCCAAGCACAACGCCGAGCTCGTCCAAAGGATGGTTTCGAGTCGCATGCGACGCCCAAGGACCTCGAGAGCGGCGCGCTCGTGGAAGGTGGGCCGCTGGCTCTCTGGTCGCGCGAAGCCTTTGGTCTCTTTTCGCAGTACGGCGCCATCGGTGTCCTCTACGGCATGTTGCCCGTGCTCTCGCTGCCCATCTACACGGTGTACCTCAACATGGAAGGGTACCAAACCGCCTCGTACGGTGTCTTGGTGACGGTCGGCTGGACGTTCAAGGTCTTCTGGGGCATGCTCTCGGACTGTGTCCCGATCTTTGGCTACCGCCGCAAGTCGTGGATGCTCATCGGGTGGTTCACCACCATGGTGTGCCTCGCTGTCATGACGTTCCTGCCCATTGGCGCGCCGTATTGCGACCGCCGCATTCCCAACAACGTCTGCAAGACGCCGCTGCGCAACATCAGCGACGCGGACAAGGCTGCGTACCTCAACTTTGACGCGCCCGCGCGCGGCTCGACGTTCATCATCCTCTCCATGTTCATCTCGTTCGGCTACGTCATTGCGGCCTGTGCGTCCGACGCCATGGTCGTCCAGTACGCGCAGCGCGAGCCCGAAGCCATTCGGGGGCGAGTCCAGACGGCCATCTACACGGTCCGCACGGTCACGGGCGTGTTCGCCCAGCTCGTGGTTGCGTTCCTCCTCAATGGCAAGGAGTACGGCGGCTCGTTTGACTTTGCCGTCCCGCCGAACGCCGTCTACGGCATTTGCCTCGCGCCCTGTGTCGCCGTTGTGCTCACGACCATCTTTGTGGTCGTCGAGCAGCCGTCGCAGAAGACGTCGTTTGGCGAGTGGCGGCGGTCGTTCTGGGGCCTGCTCCAGAAGCGCGTCATGTGGCAAATCTGCGCGTTCCGCTTCATCAACACCATGTTTCAGAGCATGTCGGCGACACCGACGTCGCCCATCGCCTCCAAGTGGGCCAAGGTCGAGCCGCTCAACGACTCGCTCTCGGCGGCGCTGGGCAATCTGATTTACGCGCTGATTCTCATCGTTGTCGGCAAGTGGGGTCTCAACTGGAACTGGCGCTGGACGATCGCAATCGCGTCGCTCGGGATGGTCGCCATCGACTCGTTTGTGATGATGATGACGGTCTGGGACGTCTACCGCAACCAGTGGTTCTACACGGGCGTCACGATGGCCGACAACATTCCCATGAGCGTCCGCTTCATTGTCTCGACGTACTGCGCCGTTGAAATTGCCGACGTGGGCAACGAAGGCGCGACGTACGGCCTCATCACGACAGTCGGGAACCTTGCGTCGCCCGTCGCGTCGGTCATTTACAAGTACATTGACTCGTTCTTTGACGTCTCGCAAGACAACATCTTGACCGACTCGACGCACGTGCGCTGGGAAGCCACGTACGTGTATCTGATCTCGTACAGCTGCAAGGTGCTGGCGCTCGGCTGGCTTTCCTGCTGCCACCGCAAAAGGCGCAGATGCAAGAGCTCAAGCGCCGTGGGGGCTCGAGCAAAATCGCTGGCGGCCTTCTCATCCTCGCCTTCCTCGTGTCCATGGTCTTCTCGATGACGAGCTCCATCATGGCCATCTACCCGTCGACCAAGTGCTACCGCATCGCCGGCGGCAAGGGTACGGTGAACGGCACGTGCCCCAAGTAAATGCCAATTAATATTAGTCAAGTATCTGTTGTCCACTGGTGTCAATTTGCATGAACATGAAAAACAGTGTCATTGTGGTCGTGACGTGGCATCGCTGTGGCGCCGGGATGGAGACTACTTTCTAGGCGAATTAGAGTGAGGCAAGGCAGCATACACACAAAACCGATCGTGTCCAGTGGGATAGCCAATCACATCGCACACTTTCCCGAAAGATCGCCAGATTCGTGCGTTGGTTGCGAATGCATTCAATAAACCTGGCATTTGCATACAAAACGCAAGACAAGATTAAAATTCCGAATTACAGGATTCTCAATTCTCGATTCTCAATTCCAGTTTTGGTGATTCGCATATCATTTCGCAACGAGCCCGCCTCTCGACATGCTCTGCCTCCTCGTCGTGTCCCTCGTCTCCGCCGCCATTGGCGCTGCCGACGTCTACCTGACCCTGCGCGCGCAGCAAGCCGCCACCGCCAGCGCACCCGTCGAGGCAGCGCCGACGGCCGACGGCGCATCAACGGACCTCGCCGACGGCGCCACGAAGCAGCTTGTGCACAAGTTCGGCGCCCATGGACATCCCGTCGCCCACATCGACGCTGGACATGACGGGCAACTACGACTCGGACGACGAGTCGGACGACAACGACGACGACACGGAAGGCGACGTCGAAGAGGACGCCGCCTGCGGCCACGAGATCGACGAGATCGCGGACGATGCGATCGCGCTCGTCCAGGACATGGTCGATCTGGCGTACGAAGCGCACCTTGTGGCCGACAGCGCAACGGCCGAGTACCTCGAGGACACGACGCTGCAGCTCGAGGCGCTCAAGACGTCGATCGACGAGCAGCCCGAGCTCGCGGCCACGTCCCTCGGCCTCTTCGCCGACTACATTTTTGGCGCTGGACGCCGTCGTGCCTATGCACTCGACGCTCGCGATCGAGCTGCTCGAACTCAAGCTGGAGGCGCTGGAAGCTCGCGTCGCCGCCGCCGCGATCGTCAACGACTGGCACGCGCTCC
>NW_012156421.1:242625-254873 GCF_000151545.1 Saprolegnia parasitica CBS 223.65
TCACCAAGACGCTGGACGCGGGCTTGGACAAAGACTTGCTGGTCGAGCTCCTCGACGGTCTTGAGGCGCTCTCGAGCCGCGTCGCCGATGGCCCAAGCAACGTCGCCTCGAGCCTCGACTGCGTGCGCAAGACGCTGGCGATGCTCCGGCACTTTGAGGCCGACCTCACGACGCACGACCTCATCACATTGCTCAAGGTCGACCTCGCGATCGACGCGCTCGCCAGCGACGCCTCGGATCTCTGCCAGTAAGCTCATGGTTCCTATTTAATAATGTATTTTTCGATGGATTATCATTTTGTCTTACATGCAATGTACAGTTGAAAGATATAACGACAGAGATACAGGTGGACCAGCCATCGCGTCGGTGTACACGGAGGTGCGACGGCACTCGCCCACCTTCTGCGCAGAGAGGACGTCGTCGTGCTTGACCCCAAGACTGCCTCCAACATGCACGAAGCCGCGTTCCGCACAGACGACCCACCTCAACAACAACTACCAACTCGAGCCGACAACCACGTCTTCAACCCAACGTGATTGATTTCGTGAAGCAAGGCGACGTGGCTTTTAAAATGATTGAATAATGTATTCTAACAAAACTTGCGTTCGCACGCTCAACTGTCTCGGGAGTTGACGCGTTGGTGGAACTAGGCGTCGACCATGACATAGTAGTCTGTGTCGTGGTCGGCGCGAAACCTTTGGTGGCGATGGACCCCGGCGACGATACCGACGAGGACAGCTAGGACACCGAGACCACCCACAAACGGCGACGCAGGGTGCGACGCCAGAAGGAGCAGCATGTCGTCGACGACGAGGCACGTGTAAATGTCCTGCGTCGAAGCGAGCTCCATCGTTGGGTCGTAGACGTCCACGGGCAATGCGAGCAGCGGTCGGCACACGGCGGAACCGTCGCAGCGCTTGGAGACATACTGCACGCGCGTTTTGTTGCATTCGCGGTCAACTACGATGCCTTGGCACACTGTCGTGAAGGCCGGTATGTCGCCCGCACACGCTGTGATCTCTAGATTCGTGGTTGCAAGCGCCGTATGCGTCGCATTGTAGCCGACACTGCTGTATGTGAACGCGCATGTGACATTGAGAGTCGTCGTGTGTGTCGCCAATGGGTCGAGGTACACGGCAAACCGACGCACAACCGCGCTCGTGGCGTCGACCAAGACCGCCTTCTCGGACGTGGTGGCATATTGGCCGTAGCACACGAGACGCCCAAAGGTCCATGGCGACTTGGCCGATTTCGCGCAGCTGAGTCCCATGGACGGGTCAAAGTCGAACGTCACTTCGGCAATCCCTGCTGTCGACGCGCAGAAGACGTCTGCCCCGGCGTCGACCATCGACGCTTGGTACCAC
The DNA here is from genome assembly GCF_000151545.1 of Saprolegnia parasitica CBS 223.65. NCBI lineage: Eukaryota > Oomycota > Saprolegniomycetes > Saprolegniales > Saprolegniaceae > Saprolegnia > Saprolegnia parasitica. The sequence goes on from NW_012156421.1 coordinate 243,990, forward strand.
ATGGCAGAAAAGGCCTCTTGGACGCACACCGCGGCCCGCGTGTGCAGAAGAATCCGAAAGCTCGCCTCCGTGACCAGGCCGCACTGCGACCACGCTTGGACATGAACAGTCGTCTCGAGCTGGTGGAAGCGAAGGGAGGCCTCGTTTGCACTGTCCATCCACGGCCCGCCGTCGACCCGGTGTCGCCAGTAGACGTAGCGAGAACCGTCGGACTGCATGTTGGCAAGCAAAGAGTGGTCCACTACACCAGACGACAGCGTCAAGAGCGCGTGCAGCGACGTGTTGTGGGCGCATGTCGCGTCCGTGTCGCCCAAGGCGAAGCAGTCGAGCTGGATATGAACGTCCTGGGACCCATTGTACGCTAGCGTCGGGTACACATCGTCCATGAGTTGTGCTGTCTTGGCTGCATACGCCGGCGCAATCGTCGCCACTGCCAGAAACAGCGTCGGCCCCGAGGCCACCAAGCACTGATGTGTCGTGCATCCGACATCCGCGCCGCTGCATTCCGGTGCGGGTGGAGCGCTCTTGCAATCGTCAAACGGCACCCAGAGCTCTCGCAGTGTCGTCTGTAGGTGACTGCAGCGCGTGCACTGGTGTCGCGCCACCGGCGATGGCAGCTGGAGCTTTCCGTCGTCGGCGCCGAACGGGGACGCCTCGAGGCGGCGGCCAACGTCGACCGAGACGGGTGCTTGGAGCCACGTCTGCCCCAGCACAAAACTGTCTTTTGTCTCGTTGAGCTCGAAAAAGTCCCGCCGTGAGAACAACGTGAGATCGCACCGCGCCGCACTGCACGCGTCGTTCTCGGCGTTGATACCGTACTTGAAGTGCTGGTCGACGTTGGCTTGCGCCGCTGCGAGGTTGCTCAGCGTATACTCGGCAAGGCCTGGTGCCGCCCACGCGCACACGGCGCTATCACAGAGAATTTTCGGACACGACTGCGTGCTGCGTGGCCGGTAGAGGTCCCGGATCACAAGACAGGCGCGGCACGAGGTACCATTGCTGGCAACGTCGATGGTGTATGCTCCCGGCGAATTCCATACGACGTCGTCCAATGCACTTGACGGCAACGACGGCACGACGCCCGCGTAGACATCGTTTGCTGATGCGTTCGTTGCGGCCCGGACGTGGATCGCTACGGTGGCCGACGGCTGCAGCGGAAACGGCACATGCATCATCGACGGCGGTCGGCGGATGTGGCACCGGTTGCGGTCATCTCGATCGACAGACGGCGAAGCAATCTCGTACACAAGCGTGCGGTTGGCGTGCACGCATCGCCCGTCCGCAGGCGCTTCGTCGACGGGCTCGCAGACAGCGCCGGACGCACGCAGCACGACGTCCGAGCCACTTGGGCACCGACAGACGCACTGCCGCGTACCATTTTCGTCGAGGTATAGCGTCGGCTTGCCATGCAAAAGCCGGGACGAGCAGTAGTACCACGTGTCCAGATGTGGCCATGGCACCAGATCCACGTCTACGAGCGCTGCCAGATCGTCGTTTGCTATAATGATACTGGATACGGCCGTCACACCACGGTCGTGGGCGAGTGACGCGACAAGTGCTTCGGCCTCGTCGGCTGGCAGCAGCGCCACGATGCGCTTCTCCGGTAGCAGCGCGTGCAAAAGCTGCCGCCCGTGGGCCTCGATGAGGGCGGCATTCGGGCGCGGTGTCCACGCTGTCAGCGAAACGTTCCCGCGTACTGCTTTGTCCGGCGTCACGTGCGATACCTCCTTAAACCACGCGTGTTGGGTACTGTGGTGTTGCGGGCGATGATACCGGTGCATGGCAATCGGAGCGCGGGTCGGCTTCCGTAACCGAGTCGGCGCCGGCTTGGGCGTCTTTGTGGCGCAGCTGTCGTCCTCCAATTGCATGGTTTGCCACACCAGCGAGCACGTCTGGTCATCGATGAGGTAGGCTTCGTCGCGCGTGATACGGCGCAGGCGATCGATCCACGACCCGATCGAATCAAGAACAGTCGCGTTGCGAAAGCAGCTCGAGATGGCAATCAAAACCGGGTACACGCAGTCGGGCTTGGTGATACCGCCGACCGCGCGATCGCAGACGGGGTGCGTATAGCCTTCGTTGGCAGAATGCAGCAGCATCGGCGAGTCGGTCGTCGCCTCGCCGCTGGCCGACCACGGGGTGTAGAGCGCATCATCGGACGTTGCACTGCACAGAGTGCCCGCAGCAGCGGCGGCCCACAGGAGGTAGCGCCGTGGCATCCTTCGTTGTGACGGACGATTGCTTCGGGCAAAGCGATTCGTTCGAAGCGAACAATAGCATGGCGTTGACTGTCCAGATCTTTAAGCAGGTCTCTAGTATCCACATAGTAACATCAAGAGTGCCCGGTGATGACGCGCATCGGGATTGGCTAAAATAGAGCTGAATGCGGATTGGCTAAAATGCGTTGTTTATTCGACCCCACTCGGCTTTCGTCATCACAGTGTGTGACGCAGCAGGAGCAGCATGGAGGCCATCGACAGCGACGCGTACAAGAAGGCCAAGGAAGCCTTCGTCTCGGGCAACAATGGCACGACGATGGGCGAGATCGCGCTCATCCTCTCGATCCTCTCGGTGCGTGTGCGCACCAGGCGTGGCCGGCTAACCACCCGCTGTAGACGAGCATGTGGTTCTACAACGAAGTCGTGTTCGTCCTCGAGCGCTCGGGGCTTCTCGCCGGCTCCAAGCTCCAGGTACTCCTGCTCTCGTAATATGCTCTCTTGCTGAGCCTGCGGCGTCTAGCGCACGGCGATCCTCTTTATCATTGAGTTTACCGTGCTCGTGTTGCCCATTTTGATCGGCTTTACGTTCACCGAGTACTCGCTTCCGATCACTGGTATACCATGCTTCCGTCCATGTCTCGCCTGCTTACGCAGCATATGGATAGTCTTCTTTGGCGTCTTCTCGGTCATCCTTGGCGTGCTCTCTTGGAAGCACGCCAACGAGCCAATTCAAAAGCTCGCGCGCAACGAAAAGCTCACGCTGCTCAACGGCAAGGAGAACCCCGCCGTGACGTGCTTTCGCGCCCAAATGATGGTGTGCACGTACGTTGGAGCTCTCGGATATCGCGATTGTCCTCACAAGCATGGCCATTAGCGTCGTCGCGATCCTGGCCGTCGACTTTACCATCTTTCCCCGGCGCTTCTCCAAGACCGAGACCTTTGGCGTGAGCTTGGTACCTCTGCTCTAATCCTCGGCAGTCGTCTCATTCGAGCTGCTTTGTAGATGGACAGCGGTGTCGGTCTCTTCATCATGTCGTCGGCGCTTACGTCGGCGTACGCGCGCGGCGCGACCACAAAGCACGCGTCGTCTCGGTACAATCGATGTTCACGATGAGGACAATTGCAATAGTCTCACATGTGTAGCGTCTCGTTCCGGGCGATTTGGGGGCTCTTCCGCCCCATGATCCCCGTGCTCGTTCTCGGCGTTGTCCGCTTCATTACGGTCAAGAAGGTCAACTACCAGGTACCTGAATCGGCTGGAACACATCGCGTCTCACGCGCGCGTAGGAACACGTCACCGAGTACGGTGTGCATTGGAACTTTTACATCACGCTCGCGAGTCTCTACTTTACGTACTCGCTGCTCTCGCTCTTTGGCTCGATCTTCGTGTCGGTGCCCGCGGCCATGCTCATGCTGTTTGGTACGACATGGTTCGATGCGTTGTCTTCAACTCCATCTCAACGATAGGCTACCAACTCGCGCTCTCCAACTACGGCGTGGAGGACTACATCTTCCATGCGCCGCGCATCGACCTCTTTAGTATGAACCGCGAAGGCATCTTTAGCCTCTGTGGTACATATAGCATCCCATCGCGCGACCTGTGCACGAACGATGCCGTAGGCTACTTGCCGCTGTACATTTTGTCGGTCGCGATCGGTCAAATCATCTTTTCCCAGTCCAAGGTCGGCACCAAGATGCTGCGCTCGAGCCGCTGGATCGCCGCCGAGCTCTTTATGATCTGCTTTGCCTGCTACCTGGCGACCGAGGCTCTCACGCGCCACGTGACGCCGGCGTCGCGCCGTCTCGTACGTCGTCCACTGGATGAGACAGTGGATTTTATTCGGGTGGCGTAGCTCAATGTGCCGTATGTTGGCTGGGTCCTCGCCCAGGGTCTTGTCGTGCTCGTGACGCACTCGGTCGGCAACTTGCTCAGGTACAGTTGGGATTGTATCAAGTTGATAGATTCCAACCACATGGTGTTGTAGCATTTGGCCGCGTGTGCCAATTCTTTTCCGAGGCATCTCGCGCAACCAGCTCTTTGTGTTTTTGGTCGCCAACCTCTCGACGGGCGTGGTGAACCTCAACATGCGCACGATCTACGCCTCCGAGACGACCGGCGCGGTCGTCCTCGTCCTCTACCTCCTCGGCGTCTCGGTTGTCGCCGTCGCACTCGACTATTGCAACATCAAGATCAAGTTGTAGCTTCCTCCTTGAAGTATCGATCTATCAATCATCGAGTCGTTCGTCAAAGCTCTTGAGTCCTACTGACTGGTCGCGGCCACCAAGAGCACGACAGCGACGCCGACTTGGCAAATGTCCCAGTACATACCGCAGCGACTGGCTTTGGCCAAGAGATTGCACGTGGGAATCTTGGTCGGACCCAAGATGGTCGACGTCAGCGGCGTCACCTGAAGCCGCGGCAGGCCTCGCGTTCTCGCCAATCGGCGGCGCACAAATGGCACGAGGCGGCGGACGGCGCGATGCCATTGGAAGAAATCGTGGGTCCGGAGCGACCGACGGACAAAGAACGACCGACGAAGCGCCTCCTCTTCGTAGCTCGTGAGCATGCCGAGCACAAGGACAATGGCAACGAACGCGCCGTACTCGTGCACATGGGTGGGCGCGACGACCGTGCAGACACCGACAAACACCACGGCGGCGGCGACCGTTCCCGCCGTCGCGTACACAAACCTACCCCGAACATGTCAATCATCGATCAACCACCCACGCGAATATTGGTGGTACCGGACGCGCAGCCCGGATCGGTGCGGGAACAGAATCGCGTTGAGGAGGCCGAGGTAGTAGCACGGCGCGGCCACGGGCTGTGCGATTGACGAGAGCGTGCAAAAAAGCAGGATGCTGCCCATGCTCAGCACGTGGCCAAACACAATACCGGTCGACAGCTGCTGCATGCGGTGGACGTACGTACGCGGTGGAGCTTCAAGCAGCGCGGGTGCATCCTCCAAAAGGGCAGGCGATCCGGTCAGCGCGGATGTCTCATAGTACGCGCGGCCGAGGCGGTGCATGCACGCTTGGGCGCCAAAGTAGGCGGCGACTACGGTCATGCGCAAGGCGAGTGCCGCGTGGTACGGCCACAGAGGCGTGTCGGGCACCATCAAATACCTACGCGATGTTTTAGAATGCGCGTGCTCTGAAGAAAGGAACGACTGTCGATCTTGGATGGCGAGGAGGAGCTGCTGGAAGAGGACGCTCTGGACAGCATATCGAATGGCGTGGAAGGCGTGTTTGTGCAGGCGCCGATTGTCGAGCGGCTCGAACGGCGATCCGTCCAAGAGGTACCAATGACGGTAGAACGTCGCTTCAATCGCCGGGTGTTTAAACTGCAATGTGAGCCTACGCATTGGGATCAGTATACACTATGAAATGATAGGATTTTCGTACGGGTGCAAGAGCGCGTGCTTGCTTGTCGCGGGCGCCTTGCACTGGCTAAAGATCTCGTAGCGGTACAGCTCGCGCGGGTAGAACGGCAAGTGCAGCGTGTAGTTGCGTCGGCGAAGCACCTCGACGCGGTAGTGCGCGACGGCGCCGCCCACAATGCCACCGAGGTAGCTGAACCTACGGGCATCGATGAGACATCTTTCGATATCACTAAACGCCCACGCTTGGAAGCCAATGTCCGGCACGGTCTCTTGCCCCGCTGCGAGGAGCGCGATGAGGTGCGTCGAGATGGTGGCGGCCACGACCCGCCACGCGACGTCGAAGCGCAGACGCGTGATACCAAAGATCGGGATGAAGCACACGAAGAGCTCGAGGATCGGGCCGGGGTGATGGAGCAGCAGTTTTTGAACCGTGAGCTCGGCGGCGACGACGACAAACGCGAACGACGTGTACAGCTCGCAGTAGCCTGTCCAGGCCTCGCGGTACGTGCAGCCAAACGCGATGGCGAGGGCCGACAAGGCGAATCCGGTCCCGATCCATACGACCGACTACACTCAGCCGATTAGTTGAAACACTAGGAAAATATGCTTCAACCGCTGGCGCTGGCGTGCCGTTGCACTGGGTGTAGAGCGTTTTGCCCACAAGACTGATGCACCCGAGAAGGAGCGTGTACCGGATGCGCCGTAGCGCTGCGCGGTGCAACATGCGCGCAAACACAGCCTCGTACTGCGGAAGGAAGCGGAGCGTCATTCGGTGCATGCCGACGCGGTCGATGAGTTCTTTGACGTGCATCTCGTAGCTGCGTCGCATCTTGGACTGCTCAAAGGCATCTGATGCGATCACTTACACGTGGCAGATTCTGGTGATGACGGCAGTACCTGTGAGCGACAAGCACTCGGCAGCCACGTCGAGACTGCTCAAGATGACGCCTTCAACGTCGACACTCGGTGCTGTCTCGAGCTGGAGCTGCCGTTGAATGTCTTTCATGCTTGGTGACAGCATGGGATTGGGGCTCGGCCGTGTCGGTGGCGCCACGCGGTAGTCCGCGGTCACCTCTGGGCTCAGCATCCCACCTGTATGATGATGTTTGCACTGATGCGCAAGGTGAAACTGCCTTTCTTTTCTTTCGACAAGATGGCGCTTCATTAGGAGTTGGCGCCATTTTCAGCGTTGACGATTCCAGCGCGACGACGGCGACGCGCGGCAACTGGATCATGGAGACGAGATGCTGGATAGTACCTATCCAGTTGACGAACGCGAGGAATCTGGAATAGTAGGGCGGCGGTGGGCACCATGCACGAGCTGGGATGGTCTTGGGATAGTCACACTATATTGTTTTGACATCTATTAGTGTGGATCAAAATCCCACGTGGGTTTCTATTTCCCACCGCGACAAAAACGGCTTGGGATGGGCAACCTCAACTGCCTCGAGCAGTGCCAAGCGATCCGCGAGCACGACGAGCGGCTCACGTTCCTGCGCCTCGGCGGCGTCTTCAAGCGCAAAAAGTACACCTTTGGGCTCCACACGGGCGCCGAGGCCGTCAACCTCCAGCTGCATCCCGACTCGGACGAGGTGCTGCTCTGGACGTCCGACTCGCAGGCGACAGGCGCCAAGCCCAACGAGATCGAAGTCGGCGCGATCAAGGCCGTGACGCCCGTGGGCACGACCTCGTTCCAGATCCTCTCGATGCAGGGCGACGTACTCCTCGAGCTCGAGGCCGAGTCGGCCGACATGCGTAATGCGTGGGTCACGGCGCTCCAGTTTGTGTGCGAGCAGGTACAGTCCGAGCAGGAAGCAAACGGCTCCAACAAGAAGGGCCCTGCGACGCCGACGAGCCTCAAGCAGATGGTCAAAGACCAAGCGGCCAAGCAAGCGTATTGGCACAAGCGGCAACAGGAGCTCAAGCAGCGCGAGATCGAGGCCGAAGAACGCAAGAAGAAGGTTGGCGCCAACGGTATGAAGTACACGGCAATTGCAATGGCAAACCGCACGTCGTAATCCATCATGTACTATCGTCCGCGACATTATTATTGGCTTCTGCGGCCGTTGACACGCATCCTCTTCGGAAAAGACTACTCAAAATGCAAGGACGCTGCCCTCGAGTAGCTAGCCGTTGGAACCATTTTACAACAGGTTGCAACATGGGCAAGACGCCTGGCGTGACAGTGAGCGTGGCCAACTACGACATCCACAAGGCGGGCTGGTCGGGTGCGCCGTATGTGGTAAGGCTGCAGAGAATGGTGGCTTGTGACGACGGGTCGTAGAGCTTTGGCGTGCAGTGCACGGTGCGCAACAGCACTCGCCGACACGAGTACCGGTACTCTGACTTTCACAAGCTCAAACAGCAGGTAGAGCGCTCTCGAGTGCACTGACGACGGTTCATTCACTCGCAGCTGGCGGCGTCGAACGACCTCGGCAAGATTGCCGCGCCGTTCCCGCCCAAGGCGATGCAAGTCCCGTACGTGCTACCGACGCGCCAGCACCTCGCTACCCGCCAAGCCATGGTGCGACGCCTCGCATGGGTCTCGGTGCTCATGGGAAGCGTAGCTGGAAGCTTTCTTGCGCGAGCTCATCGCCGCTGATCTGTCATGGGACGGGACAAAGGCGCTCGATGCCTTTTTGAAACTCGACACGGACCCGCTCTGGTCGGCGGGGTGGAGCCTCACCGAGTACAAGCGTTTGAAGCGCCAAAATGGCAGTCGCACGGCCAGCAGCGATGCTCCGCGTGTGCGCCAAGAAGGTCCCTTGCACACGTCGGACGAGGACGAGGACGAGGAGAAGGAAGAGGCATCGATTCCCGCATTTACCTTGGACAACGCACCGCAACGGGTTGCGCGCCACGCCGTTGCCGCAACCGTCGACAACTGATGCGGCTCACCAGTTCAACAAGAGGTCAAGGCGCCCCCCGAGTCGCACCTGGTGTTATGAAGAATGCATGGAGTTGCAATCTAAATACGTAAACGGCGCCTTCGACGACCATCGAATCAGAGTACAACTAGATTGCGACGATGATCCGCTTCCGTACAGAGGCTCTTCGAGACACGGGAAGTGCGTTCGAGGCTGACGAGGCTTGCGATGGTCCATCGCCTTCGCGTTGTGGTCTAGAGCTAAGCTCAGACAGCCACGAACGTTTTGTCAAAGATGGTCGCACAAGGTGAAGGTGAGAACGGCGGCTTGCAAGTGGAAAACATGTGTTGGTCGCTGGAATACGCCGGTCAGACTGTCCTGTCATGTTGTAGGGTCGTGGACCACGTTGGTGAGTCCATGCGTCCATCCAATCGAAGCTTCAAAGCACGTTCGCTTGGTCACTGCTCGCATGTCGTCGTCGATGTGCTTCATCGTGTCTTTTTGGTGTCGCTCACGGCGTACCACTCTGACCAGTGTCAAACACGCAAAAACGAATCCAGAAATGAGATCCCACAGATCCCACGCCTTGTTCGAGGCCGCGAAAGCTGTGGGCCAACCGACACCTTCGCGGATCGTTCTGCATGGCTCCACGATCGCCTCGATCAACTCAGATCGACTTGCAATGGCACCAAGGCAAATGAAATCCAGTGTATCTGCAGATCGGTCCCCACGACACATGAGCGCATTTTCAAATTCACCATGACCACGACCAACTACGACGGCTTTTGGGCCCACCTCTTTAGCGCCGAGAACACGCTCGGTGACCTCGTCGACGGCAATGGCCAACCCGTGGCAATCGCAGACCTCAACCCTACGGTCCTCTTTCTCATCTCGGCCTACTGGTGCGAGCCGTGCCGCGCCCTCGCGCCGACGCTCATCAAGTTTCTCGAGGAGCACCCGAATGACGTCTCGGTCGTGTACTTTGGTCGCGACTTCAACGCTGACATGCAAGCGTTTGCTCTGCGCGACAAGCCCCGGTACAACAAATTTACGTGGCACGCCGAGAACAACGCGACGTTTGCGCGCCTTGGAAAGGCGTACCCGTCGCTGCAGTGCATTCCAGCCATGTTCGCCATCGACCGCGACACGGGCAAGGTCCACTCGGAGAACGTCGCCGTGGCCTTGCACCTCGTGCCCGATCAGCTCCTTTCGATGTGGGCGGCGGGCACCGACATTACGCAAGAGCAAGTGTACGCGTACTGGGGCAGTCTCCGGTACCCTGACGTGCCGTGCATCGATTTCATGTCGCAGCTCCCGCTCGACACGATCGTCGACGCCACCGGCGCTGCGACCAGCTTCGACGCGCTCAACCGGTTCGTCGTGCTCTACGTGGATGCCAAGTGGGCGCAAAAGCCCGAGGACGACCGCCTCCCGCAGTTGACGCCGATGCTCGATGCGTTCGCCAAGGCCAACCCAAACGACGTCTCGGTGCTCTTCTACAGCTTGGACGCGACGGCCGACGCTGCACGCGCTACGACGAAAGGCACCTCGTTCTTTGCCTTCCAGCACAGCAGCGACCTTGTCGCCATTGCGGATGACCTCAACAACGTGCTCTCGAAAGACGACGAGTACAACACGCTGTCGGCGCCGCGCGTCCTAGTGTACGACAAGGACACGCGAACGGTAGTCGCCAAGCAGCACTCGGGCATTATGATCAAACCCGACAACGTCCTCTCTGCGTGGAAGGTGGGCGACTGCGGCATCACCGACCAAGAGGTCGGCAACTGGCACCGCGCGCGCTACGAGGCCAACCAAAAGAAGAAGCAGGCAGCCAAGGAAGCGACCGAGCCATAAGTCATCGCCTGCTGGACAGCGTTCATTGAGCTCCATCAACCGTAACACAATACTAGTATAAAGTCTCTCCTGCGACTTGTGTAAATACTGTCCAACACAGAGGAGGGTTCAGCCGCGGTTGACATGCATCAATAAATCCGGATAATAGGCGACCCACCGCATGCAGGTACCCGGCGAGATATCAGTAGTTGCGCAAAAGCCGATCTCATAAACGACGCCGTCGGGAGCCGCGAAGAAGTGCCCGAGGTGACCCACCGCCGCTGCGACCGCCGCACCTCCGTGTACACCGACGCGATCGCTGGTCGACCTGTATCTCTGTAGTTATAGATCTCAACTGTACATTGTATGTAAGACAAAATGATAATCCATTGAAAAATACAAAATTATTAAATAGGAACCAGGAGCTTAGTGGCAGAGATCCGAGGCGTCGCTGGCGAGCGCGTCGATCGCGAGGTCGACCTTGTGCAATGTGATGAGGTCGTGCGTCGTGAGGTCGGCCTCAAAGTGCCGGAGCATCTCCAGCGTCTTGCGCACGCAGTCGAGGCTCGAGGCGACGTTGCTTGG
>NW_012156421.1:255824-256574 GCF_000151545.1 Saprolegnia parasitica CBS 223.65
AGGCAGAGCATGGTGAGAGGCGGGCTCGTTGCGAAATGATATGCGAATCACCAAAACTGGAATTGAGAATCGAGAATTGAGAATCCTGTAATTCGGAATTTTAATCCTGTCTTGCGTTTTGTATGCAAATGCCAGGTTTATTGAATGCATTCGCAACCAACGCACGAATTTGGCGATCTTTCGGGAAAGCGTGCGATGTGATTGGCTATCCCACGGAACACGATCGGTTTGACTTGTGCTGTGTATGCACACGCCTCGCTCGAATTCCCGTAAGAAGTACTGTCGCCACCACAGCCATGCCACGTCACGACCATGTTGGCTCCTTGCATCAAGCACCAGCTAAACGCTTGACGACGAAATTCCTCAGAGATGCAACCCAGTCTTGCTCCAATGCGCTTGAAGCTTACGAACGCATGCCATGAATAGAGTCGACTTGTATACCTGGCACAGTGGCTATCTACGCAGGCGACATGTTGTACCAGGCTATGGAAGCAACGTCATTGCGGTAGCTGCTAGATGACTCGACTGTCTTCATGCTCTTGGCGTATCGCGTCAAGCGACACCACCGATGTGGCCTTCTTGGCGTACAAAAGCAGTCGAGGCGGTACTGGCCCGCGCACGCCTTTTCGTGTCGAGGGGTAGCCTTTCCCAATGGAAAAAGCTAGGCGATGTGTAGGAAGCAGCGCATATTTCGATCACGATTGAAATGCAAGCACCTCGCTGGAACCCTTCGACGAACGCGGCCTCCAA
>NW_012156421.1:257474-258465 GCF_000151545.1 Saprolegnia parasitica CBS 223.65
TGGTGTCGCGGGCCAGCTCGAGCAAGCGCACCAGGACTTGGCGTCGCATCAAGCGCAAGAACGCGAGCTCCAGGACCAACTCGACCACCTTCAGGACGAGCTCACGGACAGCTTGACGGATCGATGCTATGCGACGATGGACCACGACGCCACCGTCAAGGCCATGAACGAGCGTCTCCAGATGCTGCAAGTCGACGTCGACGGTCATGAGCAGCGGATGCTCCTTCAAGTCTCGGCCAAGGACGCCTCCATGGTCTCGCATCAAGATCGCATGGACGAACTACTGGGTCAGCTTGCCGTGGCCAAGATGGCCGCTGGCAGCGCCCAGCTTCTTCATGAAGCAACGATCGAGACCAAGGAAGCGGCCCTCCGCCAGCTTCAAGTCGACCTCGACGAACGCGACCAACTCGCTCAGACGCACCATGGTATTGTCGACCAGCTTCAGCGTGCTGTGACCACCAAGGACGAGCTTGTGGCCGCACACGAAGGTCAAGTCCGCGATCTCCAAGGTCAGCTTCGAGTCGTCCAAGCCAAGCTCGAAGCTACTGAGGCAGCTCAAGTCGGTACAGCCCGCGCTCATGCAACGTCCATGCAATCCAAGGACGACCAGATGCACATGCTCCAAGAAGACCTCGAGGGCCGCACGAACCAAGTCGCAGCACTCGTTCGCACGCGCGATCAGCTCCAATGCGACGTGGCCGAGCTCCAATCCGACGTGGCCGAGCTCCAATCCGACGTGGCCGAGCTTCAAGACGATCTCGACGGCCACGCGCAGCACGACCAGGAGCTTGGCCGGCTGCTGGAGCAGCTGGAGCAAGTTCAGCGCGACTTGGCTGGCAACGACGAGCTGCTGCTGTTGGCGCACGAGACCCAAGTTTGTGATCTCCAAGCTCAAGTTGACGACCTCCAAGATGTCGTGCTCGAGCTCGACCAGCAGCTGGAGACTAGCGAAGCGTACACGCGAGTCCTCGAGTCTGACGCCGTCGGGAGC
>NW_012156421.1:258764-259371 GCF_000151545.1 Saprolegnia parasitica CBS 223.65
GCACGCAGTCGAGGCTCGAGGCGACGTTGCTTGGGCCCTCGGCGACGCGGCTCGAGAGCGCCTCGAGACCGTCGAGGAGCTCGACGAGCAAGTCTTTGTCCAAGCCCGCGTCCAGCGTCTTGGTGAGCAGCGCAAAGACGGGCTGCAGGAGCGCGTGCCAGTCGTTGACGATCGCAGCAGCGGCGACGCGAGCTTCCAGCGCCTCCAGCTTGAGTTCGAGCAGCTCGATCGCGAGCGTCGAGTGCATTGGCGCGACGGCGTCCAGCGCCAAAATGTAGTCGGCGAAGAGGCCGAGGGACGTGGCCGCGAGCGCGGGCTGCTCGTCGATCGACGTCTTGAGCGCCTCGAGCTGCAGCGTCGTGTTCTCGAGGTACTCGGCCGTCGCGCTGTCGGCCACAAGGTGCGCTTCATATGCCAGATCGACCATGTCCTGGACGAGCGCGATCGCATCGTCCGCGATCTCGTCGATCTCGTGGCCGCAGGCGGCGTCCTCTTCGATGTCCTCTTCCGTGTCGTCGTTGGTGTCCGACTCGTCGTCCGAGTCGTAGTTGCCCGTCATGTCACAGCGTCGATGTGGGCGACGGGATGTCCATGGGCGCCGACTTGT
>NW_012156421.1:259491-260381 GCF_000151545.1 Saprolegnia parasitica CBS 223.65
CGGCGGCGCCGATAGCGGCGGAGACGAGGGACACGACGAGGAGGCAGAGCATGGTGAGAGGCGGGCTCGTTGCGAAATGATATGCGAATCACCAAAACTGGAATTGAGAATCGAGAATTGAGAATCCTGTAATTCGGAATTTTAATCTTGTCTTGCGTTTTGTATGCAAATGCCAGGTTTATTGAATGCATTCGCAACCAACGCACGAATTTGGCGATCTTTCGGGAAAGTGTGCGATGTGATTGGCTATCCCACTGGACACGATCGGTTTGACTTGTGGTGTGTATGCACACGCCTCGCTCGAATTCCCGTAAGAAGTACTGTCGCCACCACAGCCATGCCACGTCACAACCATGTTGGCTCCTTGCATCAAGCACCAGCTAAACGCTTGGCTACGAGACTCCTTCATAATACGACCTCTATTGCTGCAATGCGCTTGGAGCTCACGAACGCATGCAATGAATAGAGTCGACTTGTATACCTGGCCCAGTGGCTATCTACGCAGGCGACATGTTGTACCAGACTATCAAAGCAACGTCATTGCGGTAGCTGCTACGATGACCCTATTGTCTTCATCTTGTTGGCGCACCGCGTCGAGCGACACCACCGATGTGGCCTTCTTGGCGTACAAAAGCAGTCGAGGCGGTACTGGCCCGCGCATGCGTTTTCGTGTCGAGGGGTAGCCTTTCCCAATGGAAAAAGCTAGGCGATGTGTAGGAAGCAGCGCATATTTCGATCACGATTGAGATGCAAGCACCCCGCTGGAACCCTTCGACGAACGCGGCCTCCAAGGCCAAGCCAGGACCGACCACCGTCGGCCGCACGACGCGCGCCGCCTCGGCTGCCTGCACACCGCACCGCCTCGACCTGGTCTCCACGCGCACGCAGCG
>NW_012156421.1:260968-261826 GCF_000151545.1 Saprolegnia parasitica CBS 223.65
CCAAGCGAGCTCGAGCTCACGACCAGCAACCTCGCACACGCCGAGCACGCGCTCGACCAGACCAAGCGCGACCTTGCAACGTCCAAAGCGACCGAGGACGACAACGCGGTCCTCCTCCGCGACGCTACCAACGCCATCGCGTCCAAGGACGAGCGCATCCAGACGCTTCAAGCCGACCTCGACAGCCATGCACAAGATCTCGCTGGTGTCGCGGGCCAGCTCGAGCAAGCGCACCAGGACTTGGCGTCGCATCAAGCGCAAGAACGCGAGCTTCAGGACCAACTCGACCGCGTCCAGGTCGAGCTCACGGACAGCTTGACGGATCGATGCTATGCGACGATGAACCACGACGCCACCGTCAAGGCCATGGACGAGCGTCTCGAGATGCTGCAAGCCGACGTCGACAGTCATGAGCAGCGGATGCTCCTTCAAGTCTCGGCGAAGGACGCCTCGTTGGTCTCGCATCAAGCTCGCATCGACAAACTCCTGGGTCAGCTTGCCGTGGCCAAGATGGCCGCTGGCAGCGCCCAGCTTCGTCACAACGCGACGATCGAGACCAAGGAAGCGGCCCTCCGCCAGCTTCAAGTCGACCTCGACGAACGCGACCAACTCGCTCAGACGCACCATGGTATTGTCGACCAGCTTCAGTGTGCTGTGGCCACCAAGGACGAGCTTTTGGCCGCACACGAAGGTCAAGTGCGCGATCTCCAAGGTCAGCTTCGAGTGGTCCAAGCCAAGCTCGAAGCTACCGAGGCAGCCCAAGTCGGTGCAGCCCGCGCTCATGCAACGGCCATGCAAGGCAAGGACGAGCAAGTGCAAATGCTCCAAGAAGACCTCGACGGCCGCGCGAATCAAGTC
>NW_012156421.1:261926-275801 GCF_000151545.1 Saprolegnia parasitica CBS 223.65
AGGGTCTTGATCAAAGCAGTTGGCATCGAAGAAGCCTTGCACACAAATGGCTAGGAGCGTGTCAAGCCATCATCATCGCAGTAGTTGCGGTTGTAGAAAAGTACCCATCGAGCAGCTCGAGCCGGTCCAGCCCGTCATGCCCCGTGGCGCGGCCGGGTACTTTTGATGGAGAATCGACGGCGACTGAACGCATCGACACATGTCTTTCTCGATGCACACGCCGCTATGCTGACACGAAGTGACGGTCCCGGACGGTGTCAGAAACCGGCAGAGTGGCGTTTGGCAGTCGAAGCCGCTGTAGCCGTCGCCGCAGCTACACGTGTCGGGCGCGATGCACGAGCCATGGTGGAAGCACTTGTACACGCCTTCGCCTTCGCCGCTCGTTTCGTGGTTGATGCGCACTTGGCGGTTGGAGAACTCGCCTTGGCGCCATGCCATGACCCGGCAGAGCGATGTCGCCGACTGCCGGCCGTCATTGAGAACGTCATTGTACGCGTCCCAGTTGCGCTGCCGGAGCTCATTGTCGCCGCCAAAGACAGGGTTGGCGTACGGGATCCCTGGACAGCCCGACTGGAACGACGTGCCGTCGTTCGAAGTGACCTCAATGTCGTACTGCGGACAGCGCACGTGCGTGCAGTTGACCTTCCCGAGGCTCCCTAGCATTCGGTTGATACATTGAAACTTGCGACGACGACAATCTACCTCGCAGCGCGATAAACTTTGCGTCCGACCGCGCAACGTTCAAGACGAACGCTTCGGCTTGCGTACAAATGGGCGTGTTGCAGTCGTAGCCAGTCCACCTACGGCCGTCAAGAAAGACTCGTCAGCGATGTAAAGCACGCACCCCGTGCGTTGCGGTGAGCCACTGGGCAGCGCAAAGATCGGAAGCCCGCCGTTCGAGCGTCCGTCGCGCCAGCCCGACGGCCACGTCACACATTCGCACGTGTCCTAGCGCCACGTTGTGTCCTATGTATCAAGTTGATACACGTGACGGTACCGGCGCAACACAGTGGCCTCCGTTGCGGCAGTCTTGGGCGCAAATAGCCACGTTGCAAATGGCGCCGGTCCAGCCCACATCACACACACAGCGGTTGGGGTTGGTGCACGTGCCGTGGATGCAGGCAGGAGCGCAGATGGGCACCGAGCAGTCATGGCCCGTCCAACCCGCCGCGCAGACGCACGTGTCGGGCGCAATGCATGTGCCATTGTTGTAGCAGCCGCGAAGGACTCTGTCGACGCAATCGTTCGCATAGCTCGTGATGACACCCGACGCTTTCACCGCCGTGTACTGCAACTGCGGGCGGTAGCTCGCGTCCGGGTCCACCGACAAATTCGACGACGTGCCGCCGCAAGTGCGCTGAAAATGGACGAGGCACGTGCCTTTCTGCCACTGCGTCGGGGCCATGTAGCGCCAAATGCCGTTGCGGGTGTACCCCATCTGGGTGTTGTCCCAAACCGGCGCCGTCTTCTCGTACAGCGGCGGCCAGTACATGCTCATGTCCATGTAGAGGGAGTAGTAGTTGGGAAAGTCCCAGTAGTTGGCGGGCGACGTGAGCGTCGCGGGCTTTTCGAATTGCGTCAGGCTTCGGATCGAGCACGCGTAGCCGCCTTGGCGTCCGCCGGCAGTCAAGAAGCCGGCGCCGCCGACCATGGCTGTCGTCGCCGTGTACTGGTCCCACGACAAGACCTCGGTCGTTTGCGCGTACGTCGGGTTGCCGTTCGACGATGGGTGCCCGGCGGCCGCGCTGGCGATCGGGTCGGCGGCCACGAGCGTCATTTGCGTCGGCGTATAGTACCCTACACGCGGCTCGTGTCCAAGTAGGAAGAATGGTGGAGCGAGCGTACGTACCTTGGGAACAGACGGGCACGCGGCAGTCGAAGCCTGCCCAGCCCGGCGCGCAGACGCAGATGCCAGGCGCCGAGCAGTTGCCGTTGTTGGCACAGACGTAAACGCCTTGGACGACGACGCGGAGCTCCACTTGTGCGAGTTGTCGGTCGACGCTGGCCGTGTACGGGGGTGTCGTCAGCAAGCCAGGACTCAAGACGGGCGCGCCCGGGTACGAGAGGTTGAGCGTGTCTTGGCCGTACGGCGTGCGCGGCGAGTAGCGGTGGTACAATGTGCTCTCGCCGTGCTCTCGTAAGTATGTGAACGGACTCAGCGCGTTGGCCCGCAGCTCGAGCAGGCTGCAGTTGGCGACGATGGACGTCGGGCGCTTCGCGCAGTCGAAGCCGTTGGTCGCGCGGCACCACGCGTCGAAGCTGCACGGCACGTACATGGTCCAGTTGAAAGGCCGGAAGAGACCGTTCAAGAACGCGCTCGGGTGGGGTACAAAGCTGCCTTGGTCGCACACGGGAAGCCCGCAGTCGTGGCCGCTCCAGCCGACAGGACACAAACAAGTATTAGGCGCGACACACGTCCCGCCGTTCAAGCAGCTCTGCGCACACACGGGTGTCCGGCAGTCGGCGCCTTGCCACGGCGCCAAGCACGTGCAAGTGCTTGGAGCGGTGCAGCGGCCGCCGTTGCCGCAGGTCTGGGAGCACACGGGCGTTGTGCAGTTGGCGTCGAACCAGCCATTGGCGCAGGCACACGTGTCGGGCGCGCTGCAGCGGCCGCCGTTGGCGCACGTCTGCACGCACTGCGGCGTGGTGCATGCCGGTGCGCCTGTGTAGCCTGGTACGCAAGCACACTGGTTGGGTCCGACGCAGAGCTCGCGCGGGCCACACGTCGCACACACAGCGGTCGTGCAGTCGTCGCCCGTCCACCCGGCAGCGCACGTGCAGACGTCAATGGCCGAGCACACGCCGCCGTTCTCACAGACCTTGGAGCACATGGCCGAGATGGCGCGAATGCGGTGGTTGAGCGTATCGGCTATGTACAGGTAGCTGGTTGCGGACGGCGGTGCGACGACGGCCACGCCGCTTGGGCCGTTAAAGTACGCTGCTAACGGAGGCTGGCCGTCGCGGAAGCCGGCGGCCGACTCGAGCAGGGCTTTCGGGTGGCCGGCCACGGTCTATGTCGCAGGCGCCTCAGAGTCGTTTGTGAGGAACGGACGTACTTGGACGCTGACTTGGGTCACGGGTGTCGCCGCGACCGAGAAGAAGCGCGCGCCGAGCTGGCTGCGCTCGATGGATAGGGACGTCACGCCGTTGGCCGACGACCCCGTGCGGTACACCGCGTTGGAAAAGAGCGTGTTGGGCTGCAGTGTCAGCGTGACGAGCCCGCCCGTGGCGCCAGTGATGATGCCGGCGTGGATCGCGGCGTAGCAGATGGACGACGCGTCGGCGTAGCGCTGCGAGCCGTACACAGGCGTTGTTGGACTATTGCAGTTGGTCGGGCACGTCACTTGGATCGTGCTGCCAACGTCGACGTCTTGGCGTATCGCAGTGATTGGCGCGCCGTTCGCATCATACAGCCGCGTACAGAGGTCCCTACACAGTGCGTGCGTTGCTATCGACCATTCGTCCACCCCTACCCGGTTGTGAGCGCATCCATGGGTGGCGACCCGACGCACGCTTGCACTCGGCGCCCGAGGATGTGGACGCCGGCCTTGACGCTAAAGACGCTTCGGTTCACTGCGTTGTAAAAGATGTTGTCTACGCAGCGCCACTTAGCTCCGTCGCGTCGATGGCATCTTGTGCGTACTCATGGCCGGCGAGACCTTGTAGTGGAGCGCGTCGGTCGGCGGCTCGTACGACGCGCAGCCGGACGGGCTCAGCACGTCCCTCGCACGCGTCGAGCAATCGACGCTGCGGGCCTAGTATCAGCAGACTCGACCCGGACGCGCTAGAGGTCGCAGGACGTACAACGGACGCGGCGTGGGACAGCATGCGCACGTGGTTGGAGATGGCGCTGACGGCAAACACGCGCTCGTCCAGTGGACTCATGGCGACGCCCGAGACGTGAAAAGACGCCTCGGTGTCGTACGACGCGCAGCCGGACGGGCTCAGCACGTCCCTCGCGCGCGTCGAGCAATCGACGCTGCGGGCCTAGTAGCAGCAGACTCGGCCATGACGCGCTAGAGGTCGCAGGACGTACCACGGACGCGGCGTGGGACAGCATGCGTACGTGGTTGGAGATGGCGCTGACGGCGAACACGCGCTGGTCCACTGGACTCATGGCGACGCCCGAGACGTGGAAGGACGCCTCGGTGCCCTCCCCGTCCGTCTCGCTGTAAGCAAATGGACCCGCCCCCGCGACCGTCACGACGCGCTTGTCTGCGGTGACGCCACTGACGGCACTGAGGCCATACGCGACGCGGCGAACGCGGTGGTCGTCGGCGATAAGCACCGTGTTAACCGGGCCCATCGCGATGCTCGTCGGGTGGTTGAACTGCGCGTAGGTTGCATTGCCGTCCCGGAAGCCCGCGACGCCGCGCACACACGGCGGTGGACACCCGAGCGTCGGCGACGTCTGCGCCTCAACGTGACCCGCCAGCGTCGTCGTCGTGCCGTCAAGGCTAGATCGATACAATATGATAGCACAGATGCCATCAACGGTGCTCGGACCTGATCTCGCGAACGATGTGGTTGCCCGTGTCGGCGACGAAGACGACGCCGGACGGCGACACGGCGACGCCAGTGGGGGTGTTGAAGGACGCGTTGCCGGGCGAGCCGTCCGAGAGACCGGGCTGCGGCGGCGCGGCGGCTACCGCCAACGTCGCGGTCTCGGTGCCACCGAGACATCGCCCCGCGACGCAGCTCACCATATTCGTGGCGAGGTTCAGAACGCGAATGCGGTGGTTGCCCGTGTCGGCCACGTACAGCAGCGTGCTGTGCGCTGTCTCCCATAGGGCCACGCTCGACGGGAACGAGAACGTCGCGCTGAGCGCCGGTCCGTCGGCAAAGCCTTCGGTGCCGGCGCCGGCGACCGTCGACACGACGTGCGTCCCCGCGGCAATCTACGTGACGAGGCTACTGGATGCTGATGGTCATGATGATGATGCGCACCTTGCGAATGCGGTGGTTGTTGGTGTCGGCGACGTACACGTTCTGGGCGGCGTCCACTGCGAGGCCCCGGGGGTAGGCAAACTGCGCGGTCGCGGCGGGTCCATCCTGCACGCTCCGTCACCCACTGCCGGTGCAAGAGAAATACCTGAAAGCCCGATGTGCCGGCGCCCGCGAGGCTAAAGACGCGGCCTTGCGCCGACGCCGACGTGCCATAGTCCCACAACTCGGACACATTGTCCCAGTCGCGCTGGCGCGTCACGGGCCCGACGCCCCAGCAGCGTGTCGAGCAGTTGGCATAGTCGGTGCCGAAGGGCGAGAGGCAGCTGTCGCCCGAGAGCAGGACGCAGATCCGGCTGGCGCCGCCGTAATCGTAGCGATGGCGCCCGCCGACGGCCCATGGCACGTCCGAGACGGTCGGGATGTTGGCCGGCAGCGCCGCGTACTCGACGCCTTGGAGCTGCATGCGGTCGTTCTCGCAGAGGTGGCACTTGCTCTGGACGCCAAAGGTCGCGCACGCGTGCCGCAGATCCTGCGCGTTGGCGTTGACGCGGCCCGCGACCTCGAGCGTTTGGCTGCGCGTCTTTTGGTACGCGAACGGCCACGCGGGCGCGGCGACGCTGTCGCACCACGGCTGCGTCGTCCACGCCCGATGGACGCGCATGCCGGCGGCGCCTCCGACGACGACGACGACGACCCGGAGCCGCATCCACCTCGGATGCTTACTTCGAAAAACAAGGCAAAAAAAGATCGAACAACGTGCAAGTAAGATCGTATTCGTACGTGACGTTACGAGCGAGGATAAAGAGAGAGCATGCAGACCGGTGAGGAGGGTGCGCGTGGTCCATGAGCATGAGGATGAGGATGAAGATGGATATGCAGTTCTTAGACGCGACGACACGTGACCTTGTGCGTCGGCCAGTCCTTCTTTTGGCAGGCTTGCGTGCAGTACGCCGTGTCGTTGCAGCGCGCGCACTTCTTCCACTTGCCTTCGCGGCCACAGTGGGCGCACACAAGGTTGGCGGCCTTGGTCGTCTTGGCGGCGGGGGCGACCGGCGGGACGACGGCGGGCATCTCGACGCGGGGGGCGTCCAGCTTGAGTTCCCACACGTCGCCGTACACAATGTCGTGCTGCATGGTCTCGTAGCCGCCAAAGAGAAGCGCGCGGTGGCGGGTGGGGTCCAGCGTCAAGGTACACCCGGCACGCGCGCTCGGCCACGGCGTCTTGGTGTCCTTGGGCGTTTGCATCTTGGACCACGAGACCGACTTGTCGGCGTGGTGCACGAGTCGGTAGCCGTCCGCGTGGTACTTGGAGCCGACCGCGAGCTCGGCGTACCCGCCAAACTGGTACATGTGCCCGTTGTAGCACACGGCTTGGCTCTCGCTGCGCGCGCCCGGGTGCAGCGGCAAGCAAGTGCCCGTCTTGGCGATCGCGCGCTCGTCGAGCCACGTGTGGTGCACGAGGTCGAACGCATAGAGCTTGGACCGGTACTCGTAAAAGTCGCTCGTGTCGGCCTTGCCACCAAAGATGTAGAGCGTATCGTCGTGGACCCAGCCGAGGTGCAGCGTCAAGAGCGAGCTCGGGCCTTTGGCCTTCGCGTGCTGCGGCATGGCCGACCAGCGCTGCGTCGCAAAGTCAAACACATCAAACGGGTTCTCGCGCGAGTCGTCTTGCGCGCCACCAAACACGAGCATGCGCGCGCCGTGCAGCACGGCGATATGCTCGTTGCGCACCGAGGTCGGCTCGTTGGGCGCGCGCACACGCGTCCACACGTGCGAGTCGACGTTGTACGCGTAGAGCGCGCCGCCCGTTTGGTCGTCTTCGTGCAGCGGGCACCCGCCATAGACGTACATGTCGCGGTTGTAGACGACCGCGCTGTGGCCGGCGAGGCACGGCGGCTTGTGGCCCGAGCCGGGCACCGTGACCCATTTTTCGTGTCAAAGACGTACTGGTGGATCGCCACGTCGTCGTCTTCCGTGCCAAACATGGTCGTGGACCGGCCGCCAAAGATAAGGAGCGACGTCGCGTCCGGGTGCAGTGCCGCGCTGTGGAAGAACCGGTTGATCTTCTTGCCCGTACCGGGCAGGACGCGCCAGTCGGCCGGAATGCTGCACGCGTTGAGCTTGGACTGGATGCGCTGGCCTTGCTCGGCGAGGTATCCCGCGGGCGGCACGTCTTTGTTGCCTTTCTGGGACTCGATCGCGAGCACGTGCCAATCGTCAAAGGCGTCGTCGTACTGGTGCAAGGCGGCGTACGCGCGGGCGCGGGCGTGGAGGCAGCGGATGACGTAAATGTTGGCGCAGTGCGACACGATGAACGGGATCACGTGGCTGCAGTCGTCGACGACCTTGGCATACCACTCGAGGCGCAAGGCGGCTTGCGCGCGGTTGCTGTAGAGGTTGTCGCCGTTGAGCACCATCTGCGGGTCCTTTTGGTGGTGCAGCTCGAGCTTGGCCTTGAACACTTGAAACTCGTCGATGGCCGACGTGTACTGCGCGTACGCCTCCTTGTAGAGACCCTTTTGGTAAAAGCTGTTGGCCGCCGCCTTTTGCGTCATGATCTCGCGCATGCGCGCCAGCGCCGTCACGTCCATGTCGTCGTTGCCACCGTGCTCGCCCTTGCCCTTGCCCTTCTTCTTCTTCTTCTTCTTCTTGGCCGACGACGACGACGACGTGGCGTCCGCGACCGACTCGTCGTCGATGGGCTTCGGGCGCATCTCGACGCCAATGATCTGCAGGTGGCTCATGCGCGATGGGTCGTCCAGCGCTGGGTATTGCACGTGCACGCGCCGCTTGTCGCTGGGCAGCTTGTTGTACGCGACCATGGCGGGCGTCACGGGCAGCGTCGTGTCGAACGCGTAAAACTTGCGGTAGTCTCCGACCGGCGAGTTGGGCACGGCCGTCAAGATGTCGTCGTTGAGGAGCGTCATGATGACCGACATGGCGACCTGGAGGTACACGATCTCTTCCATGGTCGCCGCCACTTGGCGAACATCAATGTCGCTGCCCGACTTGCGCTTGATCGAGATGCGCGTGAAGAGCGGGAGCACCGGCTGTGTCACCGGGTCCGGATTGTCGGCATCGGGCAGCATGAGTGGCGTGCCGAGGCGCGTCTGCGCTTCGATGTAGTCGAGGTCCTTCCACGAGCGACAGCCTTGGCCTGGCGGCTGGAACTCGGCTTTCACGACCGAGTAGAAGCCCTCCGAGTTGCAGCGCATGGTCGAGACCGACCAGTTTTCATTTTGGACTTCGTTCCAGTCCTTGTGCACCATGAGCGCCACGTCGCAGCAGCCCGTGCCGCCGAGGATCTGGACAAACCGGAACGGCGACCCGTGCATCTCGATGCGCACGACGTGGTTGATGCGCATGTGCAGCCACGGCTGCGCCTGCCAAAAGCGCGCGCTAGTCTCAAAGAGCGACCGGATGATCGAGTCGGTCATGGATGGAATCGCCTCCATGCCGGCGCAGACGCACGGCCGCGCTTCTTGGCCCGGGTACGGTTTGTTGAGCAACGTGCCATCGCAGAGCGCGCAACGCGACGGAATGTTGCTCGCAAACTGCTCGGCAATCTCGGCAAACGCGTGCGGGATCTCGCTCTCGTTGCGGCCCATAATGGTCAGATTCAAGCTGCCGGCGGCCGCGCCAAGACCGTCGCGCAGCATGGCTTCGTACTTGAGCGGGCAAAAGACGCGCGAGTTGGGCGGCAACGACGTTTGCAGGACCTCGAAATCTGCGGCTGTCACGGGCCCCATATGGACGATGGGCTCAACCTTGAGGATGATCGAGATCGGCGACAAGACAAGCAGCAGCGTTGGCGTCTGGTGGCAGGGTTGCTACATGCAATACTGAGCGTTCATAGCGGCAGGTTGTCTCTCATCATGTACCTGGAACTCGTCCACAGACGAGACCCATTGCCGCAAGCGAACCTACGGTCAGAACGGCCCCATGAGATCGCAGATCTGTCTTCCTCGCAACGTCGCCCATGCGCATACCACGTTCACCCAGCAGTCGTAGTCCGCTTCGAAGAGCCTGCTCTGCGGCGGCTTGGACAGCGGGATGCGCCTCTTCCTCGACGTCATATCTCGCTCACGTGATCTTGGAAGTGCCAGCGCCTTACAAACCCGAATCGTTTTCACGGGTTTCTATCCAACAAAACGTATGCATTGTTAGAGGTTCGCACTTGAACGGAGCGATGTAAATCCATTGACATTTTGTATGCACTTAAATCGTACTTCCGCGAGAACCCATGTCGCGACTCAAGTGCGCCTCGTCTTGTTGTTCGAAGCAACCCATGGCATACAAATCCTGGGTGTCTTTTTCTAGAAACACAAAAAAATACAAAGCGCACTTGTGCGGAACCTCAATATCGGATACTCGAGACCAACAGCGGGCGCTCGTGCTGCCACGAGGCCCGCTAAGATCGGATATCGAAACAACATGCAATTTGTATGAACTTGGAGGCGCAGAGGAAATTAGAGCTTGCGGGCGCGAATGAGCGTCTCGAGCGAATCAGCAAACGTATCGCGATCGTCGACCGTCGCGCAGATGTAGTCGTTCGTGCGCTTGCCGATGACGACGCTCAAGCACTGGTCGTCCGACGCCGTCTCGGCGCCCTTCTTGGCCACATTCGACTTGCCCTTGGTCACGGACGCAATCGAAGCGATTGGAATGTGCTTGTACGTGCGCTCCTTGCTGCTGTTGTCATAGCTCACGAGGTACTTTTGGTCGCGATCAAACTCAAAGTGGCGCGGTTTGAGTTTGCCAAACCAGCCCCCCACCACCTACATAAGCTACGCTCGCAGCAAGACTTCCATATCGCAATACTTCTACCTTGTGGACGTGGTACGCTCGCTTAAAGTCCACCAAAGGAACGACAAGGTCCGCGCCCTGGACTTCCTCGTTCGGAGCGGTGGTCGACGCCGCACGCGACAGCTTCTACGCCCATTTGAGTGTTTTTGTATCCAGACATCGAGCACGACGCGTACCCGAGGCAGTGGCGGTACCGTGTCCGCCTATGCAATGCACACCGTTGAGACTACGCAGGCGACAGCCAACACACCGTAGAGGCGCTCGCTCGGCGCGAGGGCGGGGACGGAGGTCCGTCCGATGACGAGCTCAGACGGCGCTGCAACGCCAACACTTGGCCGTCGGTCAAAGAGAGCGTCTCTTGAAGGTTCGCTATCGTCGATGGCACCGAGTCCCGGTGCACGAGCGGAAGCGGTGCCGTCGGCATCGTCAGTGCAAACGAGAGAGTCTTCGTCCCTGGCTCCAAGTCACTCAAGAGCGCTTCGATGTCGGCGAGGGACTTGGAGCGCACGTCCAAGGCGTCGATCCACTCGAGGCGACTGCCCAACGGCACGCCGGCTTCGACGCAGCTGCCAAGTGTAAAGCCCGTGACGATGGCCGCGATCGGTGCCTTGGGGTCGAAGAGCACGCCCGCAGCGCCAGGACCGACAACAACGTCGATGGCGGCTCTGCGCGGGACGCTGGAATTCGCCGTTGGTGGCGTGAACGAGAGCACCTTGGCGTGCGCCGAGAGACTTTTGAGCAGGTCGGCAACTTGGGCAAGCGAGAGGGCGCTCAGATCAAAGCCATCGACGCCAACGAGGACGCTCTGTGGCGCGACAGCACCGTGCGTTTGGATCACCGAATTCGGCGATATCGTCTCGAGCAGTGCGATCTCGGGCCGGTGCGCCGCAAAGGTGAGTCCGAGCGGCCCCGCTGGCACGTACACGTCCAACGTCGGGCGGTGCTCCAGCGTCGTGAACGTAAGGTCTTTCGCCTTGTGCGAAAGCTTCTGGAGAAGCGCAATGGTATCGTGGAGCGCGAGGCACGAGATGTTGAAGCCGTTGATGGCAACGAGGATGCTGCCAGCGCGCACGAGGCCGCTGCGCTCCAGCGTGCCTCGCTCGCCATTTGGAAGCTCCCGAAAGCCCGCAACCACCGTGTGCGACGGCTGGTTGCCGTCAAAGTCGATGCCTAGCGGCCCCGCGGGGACCCGCACCACCTGCGTGGGGCCTACTGCGCGCCGACGGCGGATCTCGGCTTCGGTGACAAAGGTCACGGTACGCGGGACGTGCGGGAGCTGGCTCAAGAGCCGGACAACGCGATCCCGGCTCGCCAAGCTCACATCCACACCGTTGACAGCTGCCACGCACGCTCCCGGAAGGCGGTGCTTGTACGGGGCGTAGTACGCTCGGTCAGCGTCCGCCAACGTTGCGAACCCCATCACTTTGAGATACGCACACTCGGTACTCTCCAGGGTGAGGCCCAGCGACGAGTCGAGGATCGTGACCGTAATCGCGTCGTCGGACGGCGTGGCGACCGAATCCATCGACGCGGCGGTGTAGCACAAGAGGCGACTCGAGGTGCTGGCGGTGCGGACAAGCTCGTGGGCGGCCGCCGGCGCAAGAGCCGTGAGGTCGGTGCTGCCGACGGCAATGACGACTGCGTTGGACGCCGACGTGGTCGCTGTGAGACGCATGGAAGTGGGTGCTGCAAATGCGACCGGCGGCGTCACGTAGAGAAGGCGCGTGCAGGTGCGCGGCGCGAGGCGGATCAGCTCGATCGTCTTGGGGACGTCAAAGGCAAGGCGGAGGTGGTCGACGACAGCGTCCCTCTCCATGGTCGAGACATCGACGCCGTTGATCCGCACGATGCGGCAGCCACGATGGGCAGTCTTGCTCCAAGGTGCAGTCGCGTCTTCGATCACCGCCCAATGCGTAATGTCGGGGTGCAGCGTCAGCCCCAATGGCCCCGGTGGCGCGGTCAAGAGCAGCTTCTTGGCAATGTCCCACCGGCCCGCGGTGGACGGCGCCCGCAAAAAGGTGAGTTGTCGCGGGGTGTCTGCCGTCTGCCCGAGGAGCTCGATCACCTACATCTAAAGATCAGATCTGGTCCTCCAAAACAGCGGGTGCCTCGAGACGCGTTAGGAACAAGAGGTCGAGGTCGTTCAGCTGCACGAGGCGATCGCCCGGTAGCACACGGTCGCGATGCGCTTGCATGGCACCCGGCGTGGCATCGTAGGCGCCGACAAAGACGCCAGCGACGCTGTCGCCTTCGAGGAGCGAGAGCCCGAGGCGGCCTGGCGACACCGTCACCGTCACATACAAGCGGCCGAGCGCGTCCATGGTGTCCGAAGAAAGTCAGGAATAGAGGCAGCGGTTACCCTTCGACGCGGCGAGAGATGCCGGCCGAGGCGATCGTCTCGTGCCGGAAATGCCGCGCCGCGTGTCCGCCGACCTTCAAGTTCTGCGATCAGTGCGGCGCCAAGCTCTTGGCGCGAAAAGCCACCACGTCCAAAACGACCAAGAAGCGCGCGCCGCCGATGGCGGCAACGGCCGAGACCAGCGGTGGCTGGTTTTGGGGCGCGACAACGACACTGCCGCGACTCGTGCCTTCCAAGCCAGCACCGGCGCCACCGACAAACCAAGAAAAGAGCGTCCAGATGGTGATGGCAGCACCGAGAAAGGAAGTGCAGCCGGAAGGGTCACCGCCGCTCTTGTGGGGCAACTGCTTTGCCAACGCTCAGGCCGAGTACCGCGCAACGGAAGCGCTCCTTGTCGCGGAGATTGCGGCGGACAACAAGATCATTGCGCACATGGCCGCCCAAGCCCAAGCCCATGCGTTCAAAAACGACGCGACATTTCGGTTTGCGTGCCGCACCAAGCGCGAGCTCGAAAGCAAGGTCCATGAACACATGGCCACGCTCGCACGCGTCAAACGTGACCTCGCGGCACTCGCCGCCAACGAAGACAACATGTCCATAGTACAAAAGGTCATCACCGCCCAGCGCGCGGCCGAGACACAAGTTTGGGCCGCGCGCGAGGCTGACGCGCGGCGGCTACAGCGCTGGTGGCGACATGCCCACGCCCGCCGCGTCCAACAGCACCGGACGTCGATTCGCATCTCCCGCGGGTACCTCCATCACCGCTACAAGGCGCGGGCCCATCCCATTTTTGGCTGCACGCTCTACTTTCGCCTCGACCGCGCCGACAAGGCGCGCAAGGCCCGCCTCGAAATCGTTGCGTTCGCCACGCATTTTCAATCGCCGTTTGAATTTCATTTTCAGTTTGAGCATCCCCACGCCGTCCTCGCGGCCGCGCGCCGGCTCCAGCGCCTCGTTCGGCAACGGCGTGCGCGCCAAGGCTTTTGGCAGCTGTTGCTGCAGCGCGCGCGACTGCTCGTGCTCGCCGCCCGGACCCAAGCCGAGGCCAAGGCGCGCCACTGCGCGGTGATTCGCATCCAAGCGGTCATGCGCCGCAAGCAGGCGCGACGCAACGTCGTGCGGAGGATTGCACTGCGGTACGAAAAGTGCATCGACGCCAGCACCTTGCAGCCCTTCTACGTGGACCGTGTGGCGGGCGTGAGCGCGTGGACCAAACCGCGACTGCTGTACGAGCGGGACCTCGAGGTTGTTGCCACGGGCACGACCATGGCGCGCGAGCACATGGACGCGTGGCTGCGCCTCGAGACGCCCCGTCGCGAGCGGATCGCCGCCGAGAAGATCCAGGCGCGCGTCCGCGCCTTTCTCGCCATGCGCCGGCTGCAAGCGCTCGTCGCCTCCATGTACGAGAAGCACACCGACACGAACAGTGGTGCGAGCTTCTACTACAACACGGCAACGGGCGCCAGCTCCTGGACACAACCAAAGCTCTTGGCGATCGACGTGCCCAACCTCGACGCGCCATTGACAGTCGCTTCACAACCACCCTCCGACACGAGCGACACGCGCGCGCAAGGTACCGTTGTCGAAAGCTTCAAGAGATCCATGACGTGGCACGCTCTGGACACGCCCCGTCGCCACGACGTGGCAGCACAGACGCTCCAGCGCTTCGTCCGCGTGTGTGCAGCCAAGGCGCAACGACGCGAACGGACGGCCGCCATCTACACCAAGTGCGTCGACGACGAGACGGGACGGTGCTTTTACTT
>NW_012156421.1:275901-284620 GCF_000151545.1 Saprolegnia parasitica CBS 223.65
GCCGACGGGTCGTCGCGGCAACGGCCATCCAGGCGCGCTACCGCACCAAGCGCGCCCGCGATGGCCTCCGGCAGCTCCTCGCTGCGGCCATTCGCAAGTGCTACGACAGCGACTCGCACCAGTACTTTTACTACAACCAAAAGACGGGCGCGAGCTCGTGGTCGAAACCTCGACTACTGGTCGACGCATCATCATCACCCACGGCTCTGGCACGTCTGCCGACACCGCGCCGGCGCGATGCAGCGGCGACCAAGCTCCAGAGCCT
This sequence comes from Saprolegnia parasitica CBS 223.65, assembly GCF_000151545.1. Taxonomy (NCBI): domain Eukaryota; phylum Oomycota; class Saprolegniomycetes; order Saprolegniales; family Saprolegniaceae; genus Saprolegnia; species Saprolegnia parasitica. Next base: position 276,167 of record NW_012156421.1, read on the forward strand.
GTACCGCACGCGCGTGGCGCGAACCCGTCTGCGTACCATGATTGCCGCCACGTACCAGCGGCACCTCGACGCCGACTCGCAGACGTACTTCTACTACAACACGGCGACGGGCCAGAGTCAATGGACAAAGCCCAAAGGCCTCGGGGCCTCCGAGTTGGTCCCAATCGGCGGCGCAGACGCGCTGCGTGCGTTGGCCACGCCTCGGCGCCACGACGCTGCGGCCATGCGCATTCAAGGGCTGTACCGATGCCACGTCGCGTGGGCAGCCGCGGCCGCAGCGGCGCGCGACGTGTACGAGACGTGTATCGACGCCGACTCGAGCGCACCCTACTACTACAACCGCCGCAGTGGCGTGAGCTCGTGGCTGCGGCCGCGCTGGTTACGAGGCGACATGCTATAACAACAAGGACCACGTTCGAGTCGATTTGAGGTGACATGTACAACAAACGTCGCTTTCGATTGAGTCTAGAGTTCTCTATTTAACGCGACAACCAGTACGAGCGGCGGCGGATGAAGTTGTAGTCGGGCAACTCGTGGATGGGACCGACGGCGGCAAGGGCGTGCTCCTTGTCGTTGATGACCTGGTCGGCCGTGGCGCGGACGGCGGCGGCGTCGACCGCGTCGATGCGCGCAAAGATCTCGGCGGGCGTCAAGCGGCGGCCGTAGACCAAGAGCTGGCGACCAATGTCTTCGCAGACCGGCGACGAGCCGTCGAGCTGCATCAAGATCGACGCCTTGAGCTGCGTCTTGGCGCGCTCAACCTCTTCGTCCGACGTCTTGTGCACGAGGCGGACCATGGCTTCCATGATGTACCACGTCAAGTCGTTGAGCTTGTACTTGTCGCCGACAGCGTACACGCCAAAGAGACCCGTGTCCTGGTAGCACGTGTTGAACGACATGAACGAATGAGCCAACTCCTGCTCGGCCACGACCTGGCCCAGCTTGGACGACATGTTCATGCCAGCGCTCGAGGTGCGGTCCCAGCTGCCAAGCAACGTCTGCATGACGAGGAGCGGGAACGAGTGCTCCGAGGTCCAGCCATAGCCCTCGAAACCGATGGCGACGTGGGCCAACGACATGTCATCGTCCTACATATGCGTCATGATAAGTACTGTCCATCGTCATGGGAGCAAGTGTCGTACGCGAAGACGGATGTCCGAGCCGACAAAGCGGGGCGTCTCCAACGTCGGGGCGACGCGGGGCTCCGTCGGGAGGTTGCCAAAGCAGTTCTGGGCAAGGTCGACGAGCTGCGAGTGGTCGACGGCGCCGGCACCGGCGACGACCATGCGGGGCGCCGTGTAGTGCGTGGCAATGTAGTCCTGCAAGTCGCCCTTGCTCAAGCTGCGGACGTTTTCTTCCGAGCCGAGGATCGTGCGGCCAAGACCGTTGCCCATAAAGGCCGTCTCGTGCAGGCGGTCAAAGATGACTTCTTCCTGCTGCTTGTTGACTTCCTCCATCTCGCGCAAGATGACGTCGCGTTCACGCTCAATGGCCGCTTCGTCGAGCTTCGAGTTCTGCAAGATGTCGCTCAAGATATCGAGCGCCTGCGGCACGTCCTTCTTGAACACCTTGGCGTAGTAGACCGTCTGCTCGCGGCTCGTGTACGCGTTGAGGTGGCCGCCCATGTTTTCGATTTCCATCTCGAGCTGCTGCTGCGTGCGCTTGGCCGTGCCCTTGAAGGCCATGTGCTCCAAGAAGTGGGCCGCGCCGTTGTTGGCCTCGGTCTCGTAGCGCGAGCCGGCGCCGATCCAGACGCCGACCGTGGCCGTCTCGCCGTGGCCGCCCTCGGAGGCGACGCGGAGGCCGTTGGCGAGCGTGGTCACCTCGGTCGCCGGGGCGTTGAGCACGTAGGCCGGGAACGACTTGGAGGAGAAGCCGCGCGAAAGACGTTGCACGCTCTTGGACAGCATCGTAGAGATGGTTGTTGACTCTGACTGCACCTCAAAGAAAAGTGCGGGGCCCCGAATATGACTTCATTAGTGGTGGGGAAAGTGCCGCCATCTCATTGGCTGAAATACAGACATCGCATCCAATCACAGCACACGGTCGACCAACACAAAAAACTGACAGCTTCCTCTTTGCATCAACGGGACCGGGACCGCGGTCCGAACCGCCGGCTCCCGCTACTCCGAAGCTCCCCGTCGTCCCCACGCGCTTAATATAGCATCGATAGAAGGCCTTCCGCCGCGTTTCTAGGACCAAGAACCGCTTGCAAGAGTGTGTTTCATTTTACGTCGTCGCATGGAACCCTCCTTCCTCTTGGACTCGGCGCAAGTTTGGCGCTGGCCGCGAGTTCTTGGCTTGGTTCCAGATCCCTTGGCTCGCTACTGCATCCAGTAGCTACCAGAAGCGCGGACAAGATGCTACAGAATGCCAACGACGCATTGCGACCCTTGCACGCCCATTGGCGATCAAAATACATCGCCGCGCGCTGTCGGAAGGCGGCCCACAAGGCGTGGGCCTTCGGCGTGCATCGGCTCGGAATGCGGTCCGGTCTCTTCCGGTCTTGGTAGCGACGGTGCCGGACCGGTTATTATCCGGATCCGGATGCGAGCCAGCGAACCCAGGTGAAAGATCGCGTCAGCTTCCGGGAAAGGCCGCGATGCCTGTGATCTATGCGCTCGTGGCGCGGGCCCAGAACGTCTTGGCCGAGTGCACGGAAGGGACGGGCAACTTTATCACGTACTCGCGGGCGATCCTTCGGGACGTCGACGACCACAAGTACCCGCCCGAGACGCGCAACTCGGTCGCGGTCGACGGCCATGTCTTCTACTACTACCTCAGCGAGAGCCTCATTTACGTCTGCATGTGCGACGAGCGCTTCCAGAGCAGCGTCGCGTATGCGCTTTTGACGGAAATCAAGCACGAGTTCTTATCCACGTATGGCAACAAGGGCAAGACCGCCAACGCGTACGCGATGAAGGGCTTTGAGTCGCACTTGAAAGGGCTCATGACCAAGTATGACAACGTCAAGATCGATACCAAGCTCACTCAGGTAGACGCATGGCCTTGCTATTTGACGACGAGAGGATCGCATTCACGGTAGGTGCGCGACCAAGTCAAGCACGTCAAGAATCAAATGCTCGACAATCTGCACCAGGTACCACCACATGCACAGTGTCGAGGAGGCATGGGACGAGCCGCGACAGATCATGGCGCGCGGCGACAAGCTCGAGGTCCTCGTGAGCAAGACAGAGAAGCTCCAGCAAGACGCGCTTGCGTACGAGGGCGAGGTCAAAGCGTTGCATCGACTCTTTTGGCTCAAGAACCTCAAGGCAACGCTCATGCTAATCTTCCTTGTCGCGATCCTCATGTGGCTCGTGTCGTCGTGGATATGCGGCTTTGACTTTTCCAAGTGCAGCAGCGCCAACATTGAAAAGCAGTTCGACACGCAGGCAGCCAAGATCAACCTGCCCTTTACCAGTGCCCCTGCTACCAGTGCCCCTGCTACCAGTGCCCCAGCTGCCAGTGCCTCGTAGTAGTCGTAAATTGAATGGCAAGTATCGCACATGGACGGAATCGAATGTATTATCAATGGGCTCAACAAAGGCAAAGCGCTGCGCTAGAAACCGTGGCGCTGCGCAGCACTGCACACTGAGTGCTTACATGTCGCCCGACTCCGCCGCCTGGAGGTCCGCTTCCTTGAGCAACTGCTCCGTTTCCGCGGCCGACAAGAGACGGTGAACCAGCTTGCCGTTGGCCGACCGCGTCAGCGTCGAGAACTCGAGCTTCTCGGCCGTCGGCGTCGTCGTGTCCATGGTCTTGCCCATGACCTTGACCGAGAACTTGAGCGCCTCTTCGATCGTCATATCTTCCTTGTAGTCGTTCTTCAACATGCTCTTGGCGGCGCGGTTGTTGGCACCAATCGCCGTCGCCTTCCAGCCCCCATAGTTGCCGCTCGGGTCACTGTGATACAATTGGAAGCCAAAGTGGCGGTCCCAGCCAGCATAGAGGAAGGAGACGCCAAAGGGGCGCTGGCCACCAAACTGCGTGTACGCCTGCTTGTAGTTGCAGATGGTCTGGACCAATTGCTCGCACGGCTGCTTCTCCTGGTACGAGAGCTCGTAGCGCTGGGCCGACACGCGGGCGTAGTTGACCAAAATGTTGGCATCCGACGTCAAGCCTACACAGGTTGGCGATGAGCCTACGAGCGGCGGTTGCAGCAAAGGACGCACCTGCCACGGCGCAGATGATGTGGTCGTCGAGCTTCATCGTCTTCTCACTGCTCTTGACGGGCGCCAGCAGGGCCGAGACGGTCTTCTTCTCCGCTACACGTGGCCATGATGAGGGCCGCGATCCTCTGCACGGCCATGACCGTACCCGCGATCACAATGCCATCCTTGGCCAGGATACCGACCGCAGAGCCCGCGTTGTTGATCGCCTCCATGGCGTACTCGACCTGGAAGAGACGGCCTTCGGGCGAGAAGGTCGTCGTGCGGCCATCGTATCTCCGGGACATCTTCTTGCTGCGTGAGGCTAATAACTCTGAGGCTGCCAGACGCAGCCAGATATGCCCTAAAATAAGGGCTTTGCCGAAAAGGGGGTGGCCTTGAAAAAGGCTCGGACAAAATACACTCGACTAAAGTATACCACTCCAATCGAATCGATCGTCCCCGTGTATCCGATGTTAGAGGTCAATACCAAGCTTACAGTCAGAAGATCCATATACACTCTGCGAGAGTATAGGATTAGACAGGCGTGAGCGCTTGCCAGCTTGAGAGCTTGCCACGAGGTTCGACGTTCATCCGTGCAACTGCAACATCGTACTGGGACGTTTGTTCCCAGTCAACTAACGTACAAATCACCGCCAAAATACAAGCGAGGGAGCGGCAGACGAGGCAAGATGCATGCTCCTGCAGACCCACCGCTAGGATGGCGTGGTTGCATTGCGTGCGGGCCCTCCGCAGCCCAGATTTGTGTGTCGTTGCGGCTGGATGTCACTGTCGTGCCGATCCCCTTCCTTGGGTGCCATCGCGATAGCCATGTTGACGCACACATTTGGCACCAGAGTCATCATCACGATGGCTCGGTGGCTGGCAACGGGGTCCAACAACGACAGCCCAAACAACATTAACGTCATGCTCGATCACATTTTAGAACGACGAGATCGGCGGTGCTGAGTCGGTGCTTTCGAGCCAGCCTTCTCGCGCTTATTCTGAGATTACGCCTTCTTGGCCTTGGACGCGATGAGGTTCAGCTTGCCAAGGAAGCGGGTGTTGGTCTTGTGGAGTGTGTCGAGCACGCCGAGCACCCTAAAGACACCATCCAGGCGTGTTGCGCATCCAGCCTCGTACCCAAAGCACTCGTTGAAGATCTCGTGGTGCCAGTCGTGCTGGAGGGCGAGTTGAGACCGGGAAAGTCGTAGCCGCAGTGCGTGTTGATCGTGTTGATCACGGCAAAGGTGAACCACGGCGCAATGGTCGTAATGTGGCTGCCCATGATCGTCGGTCCTACGCGCGTGAGCTGGGATGGTTAGAGACGTACTAGCGTGCACTACCTGTCATGAGCGGCAAGATGTTGGACACGACCATCTCGAGAATCGTGCAGTAGATCGAGACGACTCCGATCGGCGCCGTAAACTCGTGGTGGAGCTTGTGGAACTTGGCGTAAAACGGCTTGGTGTGCAAGAGGCGGTGCGAGTAGTAAAACATAATCTCCTCAAACACGAGAAACACGGCCAAGTCGCGGACGACCGTCGACCTACAGCATACACATGTGAGCACCTCGCCAAGACCGGCGAGCCTACAGAGGCGGGATCGGGTCGCTCGGCGAGACGCCACGCGCCGGCAGCACGTAGTTGAACCACACGTACGACATGGGCAGCGACACGAGAAACTGGTTGCGCACGGCAATCTTGAAGCCCTTCCACGTCTGCTCGCCCGTCACGTGCTTGTCCTACGCAGAGTGTAAGCAATGTCCACGCTAACCATGCTCCGTACGGGCTGGATCTTGTAGCGCTGCGCCCACGCTACATATGCACGCATGCCACATAGTAGTTGCCAGCGAACAAGACAAGAGTCGTCGTACCCGGCTGCGTCGCGTCAATGACCATCATGATGGCCGAGAAGAGCCAGAAGGCAACAAACGCTGCGGAGCCCAAGACGACGTTGACGACGCCGTCGCCGTACGTAGCAGCCCACTCGCGCATGTAGCTCGAGTCTGCCACGCAGCGGTGAGCTTCCGATAGAGAAGCCATGATCGCACGCACCGTAGGCCGCGCGCGAGAGGAGGAGGAGGCTGCTGAACCACACAAGGGACACAGCGTTGTCCTTGGCTTCGGCAAGCGTCATGAGCGCCATGGGTGCGAGATTTGGATATGAAGGACCCGGGCCTTCTTCAACCGCTTTGGCTCGTTTACGACACGTTTCGATAAACACGTCGCCGGATACGATTGAATCTGAATTGAGCGACCTGAATTGAGCGAAGCCGCCAACGGCACCAGCTCCAAACACAGAGAAGGCGCGTAAAACAGGTGGCACACAGCACCGTCCTATAACTCAATTGCTCGAATTGAGTTGGATCGCGCGACCAACCTCGCATACGTACACAGCGCATAAACAACCTCGTTCTACGTACAGCACCATGGCAGAGCACTGCGTACGTAGTTAGTGCTTCAAGAGCCCGTTGGCTTGACGTACAGAACGCACCACGGGCATGAGACCGCTCGCGTGGGGCTGGCCGACGAGATCTAACCTTTCTCCCAAATGGACCGTTATCGGTTACGGTTAGGCAACGTCGACGCTATACTCTAACGTCTCCACTGCACCTTCCATGCGCTTCTGCGAGCGCTGTCCTCTCGTCGCAGTCGCTCGTTGCCCATGCTCACGCTTGCACGAGCCGTGGCGCGCTCTCTGCAGGGACGTCGTCTGTTTTACACTATTTCACGCCCACCGCTCATGCATCGCTCAACACATTTTGCAAGTACAACCGGCTTTGGACGCACACTAAAGAGACCAAAGCGTGTCAAAAGAAAATAGTGTATGACTCACTTTTATTGGTGCGCGGAGGCTTGGCCATTCATTCGCTACTCTCTATGGGTGTTCATTTTCGGATTCCGCGTCGGCGCTGAAGCAGCAAGATGCCGCAGCATGAGCACATGGAGATGCACAAGAAGCGCCATGGCGTGCGCATGGACATGGTCGAGCGCACGCGCAAGCGCGAGGCCCGCGAGGTGCATCGCCGCTCGCAGTTTGCGCAAAAGGTGCATGGTCTCCGCGCCAAGCTCTACAACCAGAAGCGCTTCAAGGAGAAGGCGGCCATGAAGAAGACAATCGCGATGCACAACGAACGCACCAACAAGCACGCGAACGACGACAACATCCCGGACGGCGCCGTGCCCGCGTACCTCCTTGATCGCGAAGGTGTCTCGCGCGCCAAGGTGCTCTCCAACACGGTCAAGCAGAAGCGAAAGGAGAAGGCTGGCAAGTGGGACGTGCCGATCCCCAAGGTCAAGCCGATTGCCGATGACGAGATGTTCAAGGTGCTCCGCTCGGGCAAGCGCCGCAACAAGGCGTGGAAGCGTATGATCACCAAGGCGACGTTTGTCGGCGAAAACTTTACGCGCAAGCCGCCGAAATACGAGCGCTTCATCCGCCCCGCGGCCATGCGCTTCAAGAAGGCCCACGTCACGCACCCGGAGCTCAAGACGACGTTCCAGCTTGACATTCTTGGCGTCAAGAAGAACCCCAACTCGCCGCTGTACACGCAGCTCGGCGTGATGACCAAGGGTACGATCATCGAAGTAAACGTGAGCGAGCTCGGCCTCGTCACAACGTCGGGCAAGGTCGTCTGGGGCAAGTACGCCCAAGTCACCAACAACCCGGAGAACGACGGCTGCATTAACGCTGTCTTGTTGGTATAAATGATGATATTAATGATTGAATACAGTATATATAGTCCGCAACCTCGTCCGTTGTCCCACAGACCGCAGCGCACGGAGACCCATTGAAGCCAGACTGCACGTACCGTCGTGAATACTGTAGTTGCCTGGAATTACCTCATCGCTGCTCGAGGTACGATTGGCATGCCGTGAGCTCAACTGCTGCAGCTTGTCGCAGTGCTGTGCGTATTTCTATCAGGTTTTGAATGGTCCCGTTGGATTCGCGGTACGGGAGATCGCGCAAGGCGCCGGAACCAACGAAAAATCCAACGCGAATCTCCTCGCATGTCCAAGATCATTTTCACTTGTACGATGGCCAATAACAGCGATACCAACAAGACGACCAAGCGCACAGGCGACGACGCCGCCAAGATGGCCAAGAAGCATAAGGTCGAGTCGTCCGAGTCGGAGGAAGAAGCTGAGGAAGAGGCCGAGGAAGAGGTCGCTGCCGAGGAAGAGGAGCAGGTCGAGGAAGAGGAAGCCGACGAGGCCGGCGACGAGAACATCGAGTGCAAGGACTGCGGCAACACGTTCGTCTTCACGGCCGGCGAGAAGGCCTTCTACCTCGAGAAGGG
>NW_012156421.1:284720-289235 GCF_000151545.1 Saprolegnia parasitica CBS 223.65
GGGTTAAAACACCTCGACGACCTGTATATCAGTGCTATTATTATTATACTACTAAAGAATAAGAACACCTCCTGCATCATCATTATTGTCTTCCTCTTGTTGGATGGGCGATGGTCCATGCGTGTCAACGATCGGCGACGCTTAAAGATCGCATTCCAGTCACACAATCGGGGTCCCTCCTGCCTTGTTAGTATACGGGACCCGTTTGAACCAATTTTGCTTGGAAGAGCCAATCAATCATCCTTGCATTCGTCCAGTGGACACGACGGCACTGCGCAGCGCCAAGTAGAGTGCTCCGATAAGCAGTGAAGTCAACCAACGCTTCGACCATCCATCAGGCCAAAAAGCCAGCTCGTCTCGACGACTTGCCGATCTTCTACGCGCTGCCTCCTCGTGTTCGATCCATTTTTCATACCGAGCAACATTCCAATCACGCGGGCTGTGCTGGACCACTAACGCAACCAAGGGTCCGCCAGGCGTGCAAGGTGGTCGACGAATTGATGACGTGGCAGCGCCTCGTGGCAGCAGCGCTTGTGAGGGTTACATGCAATTAGACTCTTCTTTATTGGATTCATTTTTACTTCTTGCCGTCGTAGGCCTGGAGAAGACCGACGTAGGCGAGGCCCGAGTCGGCGCACGCCGCAAGGATCGCGTACTTGCCGCCTTCCTTGACGAGCTTGTTCGAGGCCGTGTTGACGAGGCGCGAGCCCGTGGCACCAAAGGGGTGGCCGAGCGCGAGCGAGCCGCCCCACGTGTTGAGCTTCGACTTGTCGACCTTGCCGACCGCGGCCGGCCAGCCAAACTCCGTCTTGCAGAACTCTTCGTCCGCGAGCGCGTTCAAGTTGGCCAAGACCTGGCCAGCAAACGCCTCGTGGATCTCAAAGTGGTCAATGTCCGAGAGCTGCAAGTTGTGCTTCTTCAAGACCTTGGCGATACCGTAGGCCGGGCCGAGGAGGAGCGAGTCGAACGGGTCGACGCCGACAAAGGTCGAGTCGAGGATGATCGACTTGGGCGTGTAGCCGAGCTCGAGGGCCTTGGTCTCCGACATGATGAGCGTCGCGGCCGAGCCGTCCGTCAAGAACGACGAGTTACCGGCCGTGTGCGTGCCGTGGGGCTTGACAAAGGCGGGCTTGAGCGACGTGAGCTTCTCAATCGACGTGTTGGGGTTGATGCCGTTCTCGGCCGTCGAGCCCTTGTACGGGATGATCTCGCCCTCGTACTTGCCGTCGGCGTGAGCCTTGGCAGCGTTCAGGTGGCTCTGGATGCTGAGCTCGTCCATCTCCTGGCGGGTGACACCAAAGCGCGCGGCGAGGCGGTCGCTCGAGTTACCCATGACCTCGTTCGTGTGGAAGTTCTTGATGGCAGGCGCCTCGGGCGTAAAGTCGGCGACCTTCAAACCCTTGAGGAGCTTGAGGATGCCGGCCGGGCCACCCTTCATGGCCTTGGCCGCGCCAATCATGCGCTTGCGCAACGGGCGAGCAAACCGGATCGGGACGTCCGAGAACGTCTCGACACCGCCGGCGACAATGATATCCATGCCACCGGCCACAATCTTGTCGGCGGCCTGCGAGATGGCCTGGCTCGACGAGATGCACGCCTGCGTGACCGTGTGCGCGGGGATGTGCTTGGGGATGCCAGCGCCGAGCGCGGCTCACGCGCAATGTTGCTCGTGCGCACTTCCTGGATGACCGTGCCGCAAATGACATAGTCCACGTCGGCCGGGTTGAGCGCCGTCTTGTTGAGGAGGCCCTTGATCGACTCGCGCATGAGGTCGTACGCCATCATGTCCTCGTAGACCGTGCTCGTCTTGTGGAACGGAAGGCGGACGCCATCGACGACGACGGCGCGGCGCGCAGTGCTAAAGTTGCGGGCAAGAACGCGGTGCATCTTGGAGCGACGGCGACGATTGCAATGTGTGGCTCGAGGAGATCTCTCGGCTTGTTTAGAAAACGACCCGATTGTTTGCTCAACAACCTTGAAGTTCCAGCAAGTGCGCCTGCCTACAAACCGCTAGATACGGCCTAAGTGCGGGTCAACTCGGATCGTGACACGTGCTGGGTCAGGTCACGTGCGACTTCAACTTGGCTTGCTGCATCGCCAGGACGCCATGTGCATGGCCACGCACCATGCGGGCTCCGACATGAACTCTTATCGAGGTAGACGCATGCGGATGTGCATGCAGGAATGGAAACTGCGCGGATGACGGACACTGCCAGAACTACTTGGGTGCCACCCACATGCACTGTACGAGGAGGTTGCCGGACCGAATCAACGAGCTCGACGATGCGCTGTTGTGGTCAGCGACACCGCGGTAGGATTGGCTACGTCGATGGCGCAAGCGTGACGGCGAACGGTCATCTTGGACGCATGCACTCAATCGACTCACTACTTACTCGACTAACTACGGTACTTCTATGTCGTGTTAGATCGCCGCGGGCGCGCTCCCAATGAACGACGCGAGGTCCGAGACGGTTTTGGGGATCGACTGTGTGAGGATATCGATCCCGGATTCCGTGATCTAGTGCAAGGAGTTAAAACCGATCACAGCGCAGTCGCGTACCAAGACGTCGTCTTCGATGCGGATGCCAATGCCGCGGTATGCAGCCGGAATGCTCTCGTCGTTCTGCGGGAGGTAGATACCCGGCTCGATCGTGATGATCATGCCGGGCTGGAGCGGGTGCGACCGCGCGTACGTTGGCGTGTCATGCACGTCCATGCCCAAGTAGTGGCCCAAGTGCGTCGGGTTGTACTTGCGGAAGGCCATGTCGAGGGCCGAGGAGCCTTTCGCCAAGTGCCGCGGCAGAATGCCAAACTCTTGCATGCCGTCCACGAGCAATCCGACCGAGAAGAGGTGGAGTTCGTCGAGCGACAAGGACTCTTTGTGCTCCATCTTGGTGCGCAGGCGCTACGTGGCCCATGAGGAACCGGCGTCAGCACCGTATCGACGCACCTCCAAGCACTGCAGCTGGACGTCGAGGATGAGCGCATACAAGTCCAGTTGCGGCGGCGTGAAGCGACCTGTCGTCGGCCACGTGCGCGTGATGTCGCTGACGTAGTTGCCCGTGACTTCGCAGCCCGAGTCCATCAGGACAAGTTCGTCGGGCTGGAGTACACCTCGCTTGGCGAGGTAGTGGATCACTGCGCCATTGCTGCCTGCGCCGACAACACACGGGAATGCATTGCGCAGCGAGCCTTGACGCCGGCAGTAGCCCTCGAACGTCCCCGCGAGGCCAACCTCGAGCTGCCCCGGCGCCGACTGCGCCATGAGGTTCGCGAATGCACCGGCGCCAATGTTGCACGCATGGCGCATCTTAGCGACTTCGGTCGGCGACTTGAAGACGCGCAGCATGTCGATGAGGCTGTCGGCCATCTGGATGCTGTGCGTCGCTTGCAGCGGCCGGGTCGCGTTCAAGAAGCGAGACGGGTACTTGTTCTGGACCGCGCGCGTGATGCAGATCTGCGTCGCAGGCGACACAAGCGTCGGGAGCTTGGCCTCAAACTGGTCGAGTGTGAACGCGTCGTCCGCACCATACGACGCCTTGGCCGACGGCACGTCGACACGCGGCCCGTCCCACTGCTCGCTAGGCGCATGCGCATGAGGCATCGATTTCCATGGCGCGCGCATGATACTACCTGTGGGCGTCGCGCGGGCGTACAAACATGACAAAGCTCGTGGCGTCGGCCGCGTCCTTCTTGAGGACCGCGATCGCCTCGGGTTCCTCGAGGCCCGTCAAGTAGAGAAAGTGCGAGTCCTGGCGAAAGTCGTACGGGATGTCATGGGCCATGTACTTTTCCTCGGCCGCATTGAGCTAGCCATCGGCCCATGAGATATAGAAGACGATGGTATCATAGGAAAGGTACGATGAGGATCGAGTCGCGGGGCATGAGCTCAAAGGCGCGCTGGCGCCGGGCCTCGAACTCGCTCGCGTGGATGCCAGGGACGAGCTCGCCTTGCCCGAGCGCGAACGGGCTCGTCGAGAGCTGGCGACCGGCCGCGCGGACGCGCGAGAGCAGGCGCGGGGCTTGGAACGCCATCGTCGTCGTCCGCTGCAAAATGGTGCGATTGGCGAATTCTGAGTATAATGTCTCGAAGGTTTTCCAATGTATGCATTCATAGGGGTTTCCGACTTCAACTGCGAGGACCGAGGTCTCACATCCCGGTTGCACGCCCAGGCGACTGCCCTGTCAATCTTTTCTACGTGGTATATCTGCGGAGCACTTGGATGACGTTCGGCTGCCGTTGAACTGGCGATTGCAACCGACAGCGTCACCAGGACGCCACAGATTTGGTTGCGCCCCGGCCTCGTCGCTTCCGTGGCGACGGTCGATGGCCGAGGCGCAGTGGGAAATCACCGACTGCGACGCTGGCCTCGACTTGGTGGTATCAGACAGAAACACGTACTACATTGTGACCAGTACCAAGTCAACTAGCTTGGCGTTTGTATGGCCCGTGTCGCCCGTCTCCTCCATACAAACATCAAGTATACAAAATACTCCAACGGGTTCCAGCTGTTT
>NW_012156421.1:289335-292798 GCF_000151545.1 Saprolegnia parasitica CBS 223.65
CAGCGTGCAGATGCATCGATCTCGATCCCGCGAACGCCGACGCTCGCGCTCGCGCTCGCCTACCCGCGGCCCTCCGCGCTCACCACGAAACAACGGCGGCCGCGGCTACGGCGGCGACCGAGGCCACAATGATCGCGGCGGGGGCTACGGCGGTGACCGTGGCGGTGGCGACCGCGATGGTGGCTACGGCGGCGGCCGTGGTGGTGGCTACAACGGTGGACGCGACGGTGGTGGTCGTGGTGGTGGATACAACGGTGGACGCGACGGTGGCGGTCGAGGCGGACGTGGTGCATTCCAAGGTGGTCGTGGCGGTCGCGGTGGCGGCGGCAACTTTTCCATTCCGTCCGGCCCGCCGCCCGAGCCCGTCAAGTCGGAGCTCCTCCCGCCGCAAGTCACGTCGCTCTACCCGTGCCGCCCGTCGTTTGGTACTGCGGGCAAGCGCATTGTCGTGTGGGTCAACCACTTTCAAGTCGACTTGAAGCCGCAAGGCGACGTCTTCCACTACGACATTGGCATCGCGCCGGAAGGCAAGGCGCCCCAGAACGAGCCACCGCCGAAGGACCTCTGCCTCAAGGTTCTCGCCGTGCTCATCGACGTGATGAAGGCCGAGTTTCCGCAGCATGTGGTGGTGACCGACGGCCGGCGCAACTTGTACACACCGTCGCAATTGCCGTTCGAGATGCACCTCTTCAAGTGCGTGCTCACCAACGACGCGCGGCCCAAGGTATTTGACGTGTACGTCAAGGAGGCCGACCCGTGCAACGTGCGCATGGAGCAAGTGTGGGACTTCTTCTCGGGCCAACTCAACTACACGCCGTGCGAGGCCATCCAAGCTCTCGACATTGCGCTGCGCCACTCGGCCACCCTGCGCTTTACGGCGGTCGGACGCAACTTTTTCTCGCCCGACAAGTCGGCGCGTCTCGGCGAAGGCGCCGAAGTGTGGTTTGGGTACCACCAGTCGCTGCGCCCGACGCAGACGAGACTCACGCTCAACATTGACATGGCGGCGTCGGCGTTCCTCGAGGCGGTTCCCGCGCTCGACTACATGAGCGAGGCGTGTGGGCTTCGTGGCGTCCCGAGCGAGCTCAGTCCGCAGCAGCACCACGCGGTCGCCAAGGCCTTCAAGGGCGTCCAGGTGCGCGTGCTGCACCGCCCCAACGTGAAACGTGCGTTCAAGATTGTGGCCATCTCGAAGGAGTCGGCGGCGCGGCGCTTCTTCAAGGACGCCGAGGGCAAGGACGTGTCGATCGCCGAGTACTTTGCCAAGACGTACAAGCCGCTGCAGTTTCCGCACCTGCCGTGCTTCCAGGTCGGCTCCAAGTCGAGCTCCAACTTTTTGCCGATTGAAGTGTGCCACATCGCCGAGAACCAGCGCATGCCCCGCAAAATCTCGGACACGCAGGTCGCGTCGATGATCCGGTACACGTGCACCAAGCCCGAGGAGCGCCGGCGCAAAATTGAGGAAAAGGTCGCGGAAGCCCACTTTGAAGCCGACACGTGTCTGGCCGCGTTTGGTGCGACCTTGAACCCGAAGATGCTCGCGATCGAAGCCCGCATATTGCCCGACCCGAAGCTGCGCTACGCCCGCGACGCGATCGAAGTGCCGGCCGCCGGCGCCTGGAACATGCGCAACAAGGGTTTTTTCGAAGGCATGGCGATCGAGTCGTTTGCCGTCCTCTCGCTCTGCACGGAGCGCGACTCGCGAGCGATCGAAGACTTTTTCCGCGCCCTCGGTACCCAACTCGGCGCGATCAACATGCGCGGGCCGTCCAAGCCACCGCCGATCCTCACGCGCCGCGGCGAGTCCATCGAGAGCCTCTTTGGCCGCGCGATCGACGCGGCGACACAGGTCTACGGCCTCCGGCCCCAAGTCGTCTTTAGCGTGCACCCGACCACGTGCGTCATGAACTATGGCGACCTCAAGCGCGCGTCGGACGTGACGTTTGGCATTCCGTCGCAGTGCCTCCTTCTGAAGAATGCTGCCAAGAAGCAGGCGCAGTACATTGCCAACCTCTTGATGAAGGTCAACGTCAAGCTCGGCGGGCGCAACGCCGTGTGCTCGGACCCGCTCCCAAAAGTGGCCGAAGTGCCCACGATCATCTTGGGCTGCGACGTGAGCCACCCGGGGCCGGGCGACAAGAGCCGCCCGTCGATCGCGTCGGTCGTCGCGACCATGGACGCGTACGCGTGCTACCACGCGGCGACCGTGCGCAAGCAAGGCCACCGCGTCGACATCATTGAGGACCTCGAAGGCATGGTCAACGAGCTCCTCCGGCAGTTTTATGCCGAGACGCGCCTCAAGCCCCTGCGCATCCTCGTCTACCGCGACGGCGTCAGCGAAGGGCAGTTCCAGCACGTCTTGCAGCACGAGATCGCTGCCATTCGCCGCGCGACGGCCGCGCTCGAGGAAGGCTACTGCCCGCAGGTGACGTTTGTGGTCGTCCAGAAGCGCCACCACACGCGGTTCTTCCCGACGTCGGCCGCGGACGCGGACCGCAGCGGCAACGTCAAGGCCGGCACGGTCGTCGACACGGGCGTGTGCCACCCGACCGAGTACGATTTCTATCTCATGAGCCACGCAGGGCTCCAAGGCACGAGCCGCCCGGCCCACTACCACGTGCTTTTGGACGAGATTCAGTTTTCGCCCGACGAGCTCCAGAACCTCACGTACCAGCTGTGCTACACGTTTGCGCGCTGCACGCGGTCCGTCTCGGTGGTTCCCGCCGTCTACTACGCCAAGCTCGTCGGCGACCGCACGCGCCTCTTTCTGCAAGAAAGCAGCGACGGCGGCTCGACCGTCGACGGCACCTTTGTCGAGTCGACCGGCCGCCTCATGGACGTCCACCGCAACCTCGGCCGCCTCATGTACTACGTCTAGCTGCATCCCCTCCATATATTATATATTGTCGATTGAGTTTTTACTTGAATACCGCGTGAACGGCCCGGTGACGCTGGTAGGGTCGTGACGTGGCATGGCTGTGTGGCGACAGTACTTTTTAGGGGAATTCGAGCGAGTCCAGTGGGATAGCCAATCACATCGCACGCTTTCCCGAAAGATCGCCAGATTCGTGCGTTGGTTGCGAATGCATTCAATAAACCTGGCATTTGCATACAAAACGCAAGACAAGATTAAAATTCAGAATTACAGGATTCTCAATTCTCGATTCTCAATTCCAGTTTTGGTGATTCGCATATCATTTCGCAACGAGCCCGCCTCTCGACATGCTCTGCCTCCTCGTCGTGTCCCTCGTCTCCGCCGCTATCGGCGCCGCCGACGTCTACCTGGCCCTGCGCGCGCAGCAAGCCGCCACTGCCAGCGCACCCGTCGAGGCAGCGCCGACGGCCGACGTCGCCACAACGAACCTCGACGACGGCGCCACGACGCAGCTTGTGCACAAGTCGGCGCCCATTGACATCCCGTCGCCCACATCGACGCTGGACATGACGGGGCAACTACGACCTC
>NW_012156421.1:293045-406128 GCF_000151545.1 Saprolegnia parasitica CBS 223.65
GCCTCGGATCTCTGCCACTAAGCTCCCGATTCCTATTTAACATTGTATTTTTTCATTGGATTATCATTTTGTCTTACATGCAATGTACAATTGAGAGATATAACTACAGAGATACAGGTCGACCAGCCATCGCGTCGGTGTACACGGAGGTGCGACGGTCGCAGCGGTGGTGGGTCACCTCGGGCGCTTCTTCGCGGGTCCCGACGGCGTCGGACTCGAGGACCCGCGTGTACGCTTCGCTCGTCTCCAGCAGCTGCTCGAGCTCGAGCACGACATCTTGGAGGTCGTCGACTTGGGCTTGGAGATCACACACTTGCTTCTCGTGCGCCAACAGCAGCAGCTCATCGTTGCCAACCATGTCGCGCTGAACTTGCTCCAGCTGTTCCATCAGACGGCCAAGCTCCTGGTCTCGCTGCGCGTGGTCATCGAGACTGCCTTGGAGCTGGCGAATCTGCGCTTGGAGCTCGGCCACGTCGGATTGGAGCTCGGCCACGTCGCATTGGAGCTGATCGCGCGTGCGAACGAGTGCTGCGACTTGATTCGTGCGGCCCTCGAGGTCTTCTTGGAGCATGTGCATCTGCTCGTCCTTGCCTTGAATGGACGTTGCTTGAGCGCGGGCTGCACCGACTTGAGCTGCCTCGGCAGCTCCAAGCTTGGCTTGGACGACTCGAAGCTGACCTTGGAGATCGCGGACTTGACCTTCGTCTGCGGCCACAAGCTCGTCCTTGGTGGCCACAGCACGCTGAAGCTGGTCGACAATACCATGGTGCGTCTGAGCGAGCTGGTCGCGTTCGTCGAGGTCCTCTTGAAGCTGGCGGAGGGCCGCTTCCTTGGTCTCGATCGTCGCGTCGTGAAGAAGCTGGGCGCTGCCAGCGGCCATCTTGGCCACGGCAAGCTGACCCAGTAGTTCGTCGATGCGATCTTGATGCGAGACCAAAGAGGCGTCCTTGGCCGAGACTTGAAGAAGCATCCGCTGCTCATGACCGTCGACGTCGGCTTGCAGCATCTGGAGACGTTCGTTCATGGCCTTGACGGTGGCGTCGTGGTCCATCGTCGCATAGCATCGATCTGTCAAGCTGTCGGTGAGCTCGTTCTGGAGGCGATCGAGTTGGTCTTGGAGCTCGCGTTCTTGCGCTTGATGCGACGCCAAGTCCTGGTGCGTTTGCTCAAGCTGGTCCACGACACCGGCGAGGTCTTGTGCATGGCTGTCGAGGTCGGCTTGAAGCGTCTGGATGCGCTCGTCCTTGGACGCGATGGTGTTGGTAGCGTCGCGGAGGAGGACCGCGTTGTCGTCCTCGGTCGCTTTGGACGTTGCAAGGTCGCGCTTGGTCTGGTCGAGCGCGTGCTCGGCGTGTGCGAGGTTGCTGGTCGTGAGCTCGAGCTCGGCTTGGAGCGAGGCGATGTGGTCGTCCTTGGTGGCCGCTGCCAGTGTCGACGCAGCGATGGCATTGGTCGCCGCTGCGAGGTCGGCGGTTGTGTGGCGCAGCTGCGCTTCGATCTCTGCAGTGTAACGCTCTGCGACACGCGCGTCGTCAGCGATTTTTTGTGTCGTGGCAGCCTCTGCGGTCGTCGTGGCGATCGTGGTCTGGAGACGGTGGTTGAGCTTGGCGAGCGTGTGGAGGTCGCGGCGCAGGCCCTCCGATCGAGTGAAGAGGACCTGAGCGCGCTCGAGGCTGGCGTCGCGCTGTGCGGCTAGCTTTGTAAGCTCGGAGATGAGAGCCGTCTCTTTGATCGAGTGCTCTTGGCGCAGCTTGGCGTCCGAGGCAGCCAAAGCTTCTTGGTGTTCTTGCTGCAGCGTCGTCATCACAGTGGCAATGTTGGCCTCGTGCTCGGTACGCAAGGTCGTGGCCAACGCCGCCAACTGCATCTGGCAGTCGGTGCGGAGGCTCTCGAGGCGTTCTTCGTACTCGGTGCGCAAGGCAGCGAGCTCACGAGCGTGGCGTCCAGGGACGACCATCGCTTCCGGCGCTGTTGCCGCGCGCTGCGTGCGCGTGGAGACAGTCGGGGTGGTGCGTGTGCAGGCAGCCGAGGCGGCGCGCGTCGTGCGGGCCGACGTGGTCGGTCCTGGCTTGGCCTTGGAGGCCGCGTTCATCGAAGGGTTCCAGCGAGGTGCTTGCATTTCAATCGCGATCGAAATATGCGCTGCTTCCTACACATCGCCTAGCTTTTTCCATTGGGAAAGGCTACCCCTCGACGAAAAGGCGTGCGCGGGCCAGTACCGCCTCGACTGCTTTTGTACGCCAAGATGGACGCATCGGTGGTGTCGCTTGACGCGGTGTGCCAAGAAGGTAAAGACAGTAGGGTCATCGTACTAGTAGCAGCTACCGCAATGACGTTGCTTTGATAGCCTGGCACAACATGTCGCCTGCGTAGATATACACTGTGCCAGGTATACAAGTCGACTCTATTCATTGCATGCGTTTATAAGCTCCATGCGCATTGGAGCAACATAGGTTGTATTTCTGAAGGATTTCGTCGTCAAGCGTGTGACTGGTGCTTGATGCAAGAAGCCAACATGGTAGTGACGTGGCAGGCTGTGGCGCTGTGATGGAGACTACTTTTTAGGCGAATTCGAGCGAGGGGTATGCACAATCGAGAAGCGCGATGTGCATTTTACTTTGAAAGGCGACGTGACGGCGTAGTGGTTAGTGCTTGATCGGCCTGGCGTCGCTGACTTTTATGCTGGTGCCTAGCGTTCTGTACAATGACAGCACTCGGAATTGTGCGTTGCGAGCTGGTTGCAGCACCGCCTGTCCGAAATGCCCGTCTTGTTCCTATGTACGTTGTGGTTGTGCGCCTCATAGGCGTGTGGCGTTGTATAGATGTTGCGCATCGACGATGGAAGAGCCGAGACGAGATGAGCGCGTAGCGCTAAAGGGTTAGATGACATTGTGTTCTTCGTCGTCGTCGGTCGTCTCTTCGTCGTTCGACATGGCCGAGTCGTCGTCCGACAGTGCAAGTTGCGCTGGTGCAGCGACCTCGCGCTGCGTCAAAGTACGCGCCAGCCAAGCAATGGCTGGAAGGTGCAAAAACAGCACGTAGAACAGAATCGCTGTCGTGCTAGATCATCACCGCGTCAATCATCACCGCGTCACGCAGGACCAGGTTGGCGTCGAGAGGGACGAACATGGAAGATAGGGCGATGACCCCGTCCGCGAGGAAGACGAAATCACCGGGTTGGAGGTCTTTGAAACCGGAATCAAGTGTGCTATGGCTCGTCGGGATCCCGCTGAAAGCCGCAGAGAGACATAGGGCCAAGAGAAGCAGCGCCGACCCTGCCTCGACGAGGGAGCGGGGTAGCAACCAGAGAGTCGCTGTGACGGCTATCGCTCCGAGCATCATGCAGACGCGCATGCGCAGGTTGAGCATCGCAATGCTCAAGGCAGCTTCGTGGAAGGCCATGGCGGGCTCGGCCATCATGGAGCTCTGCGCGTTGGATCGGGAATTGAAGAATGCAATCGCAATACAATTAAAATAAACAAACCGCCCCGCGATATATATATTGAACGTTTTTTTCTTAACTCATAGTTTGTATGATTGAGGTATTAAAATGTCGAAGGATGGTAACATGACACTGATTCGCGCAAATACAGATTGATTTTGTTAATGTATGCGTTCGCATTGGTTACATATCTTTTATTTTGACCAATGGCATGTGCGCGGACGGGGTCTGTTGTCGGATCTCGCATCATCTTCGCTTTGAAATCGCGGCTTGCAGCATGCTTTACGGGACGTTCCGCGCGGGGGCCGACAGCGCGCTCGCCCGCCCGGCGCTCACAGCGACAGCCGCCAAGGCCTTGCTTCTCGTCTTCTTTCTCTGGGGCGTCGGGGTGCTCGAGACGTCGAGCGTCCCGCTGCGCCTGCCCGACCCAGGAGCGTCGACTCGCCTGCCGTACAGCCATAGCATGCATGCATGACAAGCTCACAAAGCGCTCTGTGTAGGAGCCCCTCGCACCATGATGTAGAACGCGCCTTTCACGTCAACGGCTGGACCATGGCTTCGTCCTCGTACTTTTATCTGTCACCCGCGACCATCGACGACAACGCCATCTGGAAATCGCACTCGGGGCTGGACGTCGCATTAGCGCCTCTCGTTCCTCCGACGTGCTTGGCATCAGTCGATCTTGACGTGGCGATGATGTTTGTGGACGGGCCTGAGCTTCCATCCATCACGCAACCTGCGGTCGCCGTTGCGCATCTGGCCGCCGACGTCCACGCCAACTGCGCCATTGTCGCACGCGCCTATGACCTCGGCTACACTGGCGTCATCTTCCACACACCGGCGGAAACCTCTTCCTTTGATATTTGCCCCGCGATCACTGCGGCCTTGGACATCACGCCTGGAGCTCCGTTTGTCAAGGGCGCGCCGCGCTTGAGTCTCGGAGCTACCCGTGCCCGCCACCGCGTGCCTGCTTATATCAGTCTTGTCGATACCGCCGCGCTGGCGTCGCTCCGGTTGTCGCACCACGACGGCACATTGCACTTGCACCGGACTTGCGACGTCCAAGTCCAGACGGCGCCCACCCTCACCGGCCACCTCTCGTCGCCCAAGATCGGAAGCGCGGCCGTTGCGCTCGGTACACTCCTACCATCTCACCTACGAGTCAGAACCGTCATTGTGCATAGGCGTGTATCTCGATGGCGCGTCGCATGCCGAGCTGGTCGCAACGGTTGCGCGCACCTTGCGTGCGCGCATGCAGGCGGGCTGGACACCAACCAAGAGCGTTATGCTCGTGGTCTGGCCGAACGAAGCGAGCGCAGTCGAGTGGCTTGAGGACCCCGCGAACGCGCACGTGACGTTGTTGCGCCTGGACGAGGCGTCAACCACGGCCGTAACTACCGCTGGCACCCGGGGCGGCGACGCTTACAAGGTTGATGCCGTCAACGTGCCGCACCTTCGCCGCGCTGCCTCGGCGGCCGTCATCATCGACACCTTGGTCGCGCTGGCTGCGTAAGGCAGTTGCGATACACCAACATGAATATCCAAAACAGCGTTTGAGGTGTCTTAGCAGCTGCTCCGGCGCACACGCCCTCGCGTCGGCGGCGCATCGACGTACTCGTCGAGGAACTGGACGCGCTTTGTCGACGTCGGGTGGGCCTTCTTGGGCGCGCCACGGAGGTCGCGCGGAATGCGGCTCATGGCCGTCGAGAGCTTCTCTTCCAACGTGGCCGTGCGGCGAAGCAGCGCATAGCGTTGCTGGATGTCGGAAGCCGAGTGCGTCTGGTCGAGGCGCACGTGCTTGGACCGGTACTGGTGCAGACGAATGTCGTCGGTCGAGTTGGGTGCCATGTACATAGGATATGCTTTTGGCACGCGCTGGTCGTCGTCGTCGACGTAGACGCTCATCGGTGTAAAGCTGTGGGCGTTGCCGCTCATCCACGCCTGCGACGAAGTCGTCGTTTGGTTGCCACAGAGCCAATTCCGCCGGGACGAGGCGTAGTTGGCGATCGTAGCCGCTTGTCGGTGTCCCGCGAGCGAGTCGGGCGGACGGTGCGTCTCAGACGGCGGCGTGTACCGGTACTTGGCCATCGAGTCGGGTGGCGGTGCTTGGTGCTTGCGGTGCACCGCGATCGAGTCGGGCGGCGCGACCTTGCGGTGGAACGCTAGCGAGTCGGGCGCTTTCTTTTCGTCAAAGATGGACGTGTGCTTGACGCTGATGGGGCTAATGCACGCCGTCAGGATCGTCCGCTCGTCCCGCTTGACCATGTTCCTGCCACCAGCAAGCAAGAAGCCACACTGGCACATGGCAGCGGCTTGGCGCGTCTCCAAGCCTCTACATGCAGACCGATGATTCGAGGAAGCGCTCTCTCTTGCACATTGTTGTAACAGCAGGTGGTGTTATAACAGATCGATGACGCGTGCCATTGCTGCTGCAAGGACTCGACAACTCGAGTCTTGACTTCGTGTGATCCGCACGACGAAGCGCGCGCTTCTCGGTCCTGATCCGAAGACGCAACCATAGCGTCGTGCTAGAAGCACGCAACTTTTGGTGTGTCGTAAAGCTATTTGTCGATGAAAAGTAGAAGCAAGCGACGCCAATGGTTCTGCTATGAAGCTACCTCATGAAACCTGTGGGGTGCCATCACAGCAGCCCGAGGTGTTCTTATAGGACTGCCGATGAGTACTGTCAGCAAGCAGCAGTTGCGTGGCTTCAGCGTGCAGAGGTAGCGTATCTATCATTATTCGGCGTATATGCAATGTAACAGGTTATAAAAATATCAATGTTGCAGGATTCCGCAGCAGAAGAGTTTGTTGGCACGCGTCACCAAGCCTGGTTGCGCATGGTTGAAGCGAGCGCCCTTCGCCAGCGCCACACGAGCGCGCCGCCCGCCGCCACGGAAGCGCCCACCTCGAGCGTGCTCGAGCTCCATGACGAGACCATCCGGCGCGACGTCATCTCGCTCCTCGCGATATTTGCCGTCTCGCTTGTCTCGGTGGTCACTGCCATCTACTACCTCGTTGTCGACGACCTGGCGCCGGAAGAGCGCGCAGCTGTCCGGTTCCCAACATCGCTCTCGGTGGCGCAAGAGCTTGGCCATGCGCTCATGACGTATGCGGACCATTCGCCGGGGCGGCTGCTCATGGCGCACGCGCTCATGTACTTGTTCTTGCAGACGTGGGCCATTCCCGGCACTGTCTTCATCAACCTCCTTGGCGGCGCGCTCTTTGGTCTCCTGCTTGGCTTCCCGCTCTGTCTCTTCTACAACACGCTCGGGTCGTGCTTCATGTATGGTCTCTCGCGACAATTTGGCGGTGCGCTCGTGCGGCGCCACTTCCCCGCCAAGCTCGAGCAGCTTCACACGATGATCGACGGCCACCGCAGCGACCTCACGCTCTACATGATCTTCCTTCGCGTCTTCCCATTCACGCCCAACTGGTTCATCAACATGTCGTCGCCGCACTTGTCGATTCCGCTGCGGCAGTTTGCGCCGTCCGTCTGCGTCGGGCTCATCCCGTACAACTTTCTCAGCTGCAAGGCCGGCTTGATTTTGAGCCACCTCCAGTCTAAAGGAGACATTATCGACACGGCGACCACGATCCAGCTGATTGTCGTCGCTGTCGGCGGCTTTGTGCTCTTGCCGCGCCTCAAAAAGCGCTTTGCGAATTGAGTTTCAGATGCGAGAGCGCCGTCAAAGACTTTACATTGGAAACAAGCTTGCTTGAGAATGAAATACGACCGGTTCATAGACGCTTGTTTGCATGGTGCGAACATTCTGTTTTAAATTCTGTTTAATACAGCATTTTACAAACCGCCCGTCCACGGTTCGATCGAGCCGGTTAAGTTCGGTTCAGAGCTGGCAACCCGATCCAAGGCCGAGCGACCGCGCGATGCACCGCTTGTTCCGGAAGGACAGAACAAGTCCGTCGCGACAGGAGCCGCCACCAAGCCGCACCTCCGAGAGCGCGGTCTCCCCAGCGCGCAGCTCCGCTAGCGATTCCGACGCCTCTAAGAAGCTTGCGATCCGCGACTTGGACGCCGAGCCATCGGCGGCGGCTTCTGCGGTGACGGCCCTCCTCGCACTCGTCGAGTCGCAGGACCACTTCCCTCTCACGCGCAGTGAGGCTGCCGACGTGGTCAAGCGCTGTTCGGCCCGCGTCTCGAGCGCGCTCCGCAACACGATCGAGAGCGCCGAGAAGGCGAAAGGAAAGCCCTCGATCTTTACGTCTGCATCGCCACCGCGCGCCTTGTGGTGTCTGCCTGCCACGAGCGTATCCCTTGCGCTGCAAGCCATGCAACTTTTGTCCCTCGCGATCCGCGACGAAGCGAATGCGCTGCTTGTCCTGGACGAGAAGCTCGGCCGGCGGCTCGTGGCCTGTCTCGACATTGCGCTGCATGCGTCGAAGAGCTCGGACGCAGAGGCGCGCACACGAGCGATCGAGAGCATGGCCCATCTCCTCAGCGTACTCGTCACCTATGCGCCAATTGTCGCCGACCTGGCGGAGAAGGACCAGCTCGTGTCGTTGTACCACATGTGCAGCACAACGCTTGAGAACGCGAAGGTGCTGCACACGGTGCTCTTGCAGCTACCCAAGGCCATTGCCGGACCGCACGCGAAGAGCATCGTTGCGCACCTTTGCAGCCGCGACGTGCTTCTCATTCTGCTCGAGCAAATGGCCGTCGTCGATGCCTGTGACGCCAGCGGGATCCTTCACGTGGTCGCTGCACACCTTCAGCATGCGGCCAGGCAGAACCTCTCGGCACTGCACGCGCAACTATTAAGCCGACAACGCTACGAGGCTCTACTACCGTTTCTCGTGACGTGGCTGACCGCCCAAGCCACGACGGGTTTGACGGAGCAGACGTTCGACTTGATCCATAGCCTCCAAGAGCTCTTGGCATCCGGCAACGAGACTCCTGGTGAGCATTACACGGCCAAGGTCAAGGAGACGCTCACGATCTTCCAGCCGACGCGACGGTCCGTCTGCACGTGCAACGCCGCCGTCCTCGACGTCGTCACCAAGCTTATCTACCGTCTCCAGCAACCGCTTGGAGCGTCCCTGACGTCGTACGAAGAACTCGTGCAGTGCCAGCTCGTCCACACCGTCGGACACGTCCTCGCGCAAGACGCGAGCCACTACCTCGTGGCTTCGGTATCCATACGCGGCTGCACTAGCACGTAGCTCCATCATCATTGTGATGTAGGAGGCTGGTCTTCTCGAAGGCTTCTTGCAGCGGCTCGAAGAGTTCTCGGACGTTGTCAAGCTCGCGATCGGGTCTGTGATTAGCTCGGTGGCCATCGAGGCGGGTGTCGTGCCGATGCTGGAGCTACGGCGCATGCAGCGCCTCCTCGATATGGTACAGGAAAGCGACTTGCGTGGCTCTGAGTTTGGTTGCTTGCGTAGCGCACGTTCTCGTATGCCAGCGTGCACATGCTGCTCGTGCTGCTCGCCAACCTCGTCCGCTTCGATACCGAGTACCTCGACGTGCTGCGCACCGTGCGGCTCACACAGACGCTCTACAACATGTTTGTCGAAGGCGCGCAGTCGACGTTCCGATACGCGTGGCCGACCGGCGATGGCCTTGCGACCGAGTGCACGGCGGCCGCACTGGATGCGATTTTGGTGTCGCATACCGAGCTCTTGGCGACCGAAGACGACGACGACGAGGCATCGAGTGACGTCGGCGCGTCGATAGTTGCCCATGACCATAACGTGCCGCTGATGTTTGAGCTCCTCTCGGCGTCGATGGTCCAGAACGAAGGCTTCTGGACGCGCGACCTCCTCGATGCCATGTCGACGTGGATCTTTGTTCCCGCCCATCGGCATGTACGTGTCTCGCGCCATTCGCGTCGTTGATTTGAGGGGCATTTTGTAGCCCTGTGTGTTTTTGTGGGCGACTCTCCTGCGAGCGACCGCGCAGACGCAGCCAACGGCCGTCTTTACGACCGACGTTCTCAACTGGGGTCTCCAAGCAATGCGTAAGACGCTGGTGTCGCCGACACCCGACTGGCACCTCGTCGTGCTGCTCTTAACGTACATGGCGACGCTACAGAGCCCGCCAAGCACGGGGTTGCGGCCCTGGGACTTTGCACATGTGACGGAGCACATGGTTGCGCCGTTGCCGACGCCGAATGCACTGGCATCGATACTCCTCGCGTGCGATGCAGATGTTGTCTTGGCGACCGTGCTCTTAGTGCTGAGTCGGTCGCCGCCGACAGACCCGCCGCTCACCCTCCACGTGGTTGACGCGCTCTTTTGCCTCGTGCAAACGTCCAGTCTCCAAAGCGACGTGTTTCGAGACGGTGTCCACCGGTACGCTGGCAAATGTGACGCGAACGCGTCACGTGTGTGCTCTGTAGACGCATTCCGTGGTCATTTCACGGGCGCCTTCTCGTCTCCTTGGTCGCGTCGACGGCGGCGCCCGACCAAGCGGCGCTGGCACAGACCGTTTGCTGGTACGTGGCCGCGCTCGCCGTCGACGTCGCGCCCGCGACGCTGCAGTCGCCCGGAGGCCATAAGAATCTGCGCCTCGTCCACCCCGAAGCCATCGTCGGACTGCTCCAGCTCCTGCAGACGTGGTCGGCTTATCTACGCGACGATGTCATCGACCAGCTCGTCGACTACCTCCACGCCGTGACGGCCTCGTACGTAATCATGTATCACATACAAAAGGCGTCATAGCGTCGTAGGTCGGACCACATTGCCCGCCTCGTGGACGCCGGGGCGCTGGAAGCCATGTTGCGTGCTTATTTTCCAATGCCGCGGGACGCGTTTCGGCCAATGGGCGACCTCTTGGTGCACATGGCCCAAGTGCGGCTCGGGCCGCGGGACCTGCGGACGTGGGTCGAGTGTATCTTGTCGGACGCGTGTCCGTCGCTGCTACCGCGGCTGCTCGCCTCGTATCCGTGCGACGACGACGTTCTGAGCACAGCGACGAATCTGCCTCGGTTTGAGCTGCACCTCGACGGCAACGGGTATGCGCAGTACACCGTCGAGGTTCTTCCAGGCGCCGCATGGCCGCCCCAAGATGGCTACACAATTTCCAGCTGGGTCTACATATCCGAGGCGTGCGAAGCCCACAGCGACGTTGAGAAGCTGTACCACCAACTCACGCAGCGCGACACGTGCATCATGTGTATGGCCGTGTACGCGTCGCCCGTGCCGCTCAAGTGCTCGCACGTCGCGTGTCGTGCCTGTGTCCAGCGCCTTGCCGACTTTGGCGGCGCCTGCGTTGTCTGCAATGCGCCGTCGCTGTACCTCTGGAGTCTTCGGTCGGCCGATGGTCGATCGGTCGTCGATGTCTTCCTCAAAGGCACCAAGGTACATATGCTGCAACGCCGGAGCTGCCTGCTAAAGATGAAGGTGGATAGCTCTTCATGAAGACGAATGCGGCCAAACATCCGACGCCGTTCCAGCACCCGCCACTGCTGGAGAAGCGCTGGTATCACATCGCACTCGTGCACGCACACCAGCGGTTCCAGTTCCAGTCGGGCTCGGCCGTCTCGCTCTACATTCAAGGCAGCGTCCAGGAAACCACAAAACTCTCGTTTCCCGTCGCGTCGCCTTCTGCGTTCTCTGGTTTCTTTGGCGTCCCGAGTGCGACGCGCCGGCCATCCAAGGGCAAGTGGTGCCTCGGTCCGACGTACGTCATCGAAGAGCCGCTTGCACCAGGGACCATCGCGGCCCTCTACGCCACGGGACCGCAGTACGACCAGCTCTTTTCGGCGCCGATGGCAACGGGACGCTGCCCGTCGCGCTCGATGGTGGCGCCGTCTCCTCCGCATCCACGTTCCTTGACGTGGTGGCCTCGACCGTGGGTCAGTCTCTGCTGCATCGACCCGGTGCGTCGGTTTGCATCCATGTAGACTCGTGTCTCAACGGCTTGTAGTGGCGCCCGCGGCCCTCCCGACGCACTCGGTCCTCATCGGCGCCGACAAGATCTTGTTTGCTTACTCGCCCCGCAACGCGATAGGCGCATCGACGCTATGCAATACGAGTCGACAAGGGCTTCCACATGCTCATGCATCGGGCGGCGCCACGGCTGTGGACCCGACCTTGCTGCCGGAGGCGGCCTTTCAGCTGTGTGGCGCCGGTGCCAAGCTCGCGTACGTGCTGCTCGAGCACGCGCGGACGATTGAAAGCGTCGACGCGAGCCTCCAGCTGCTTCTTGCGCTCACCCGCGGCCACCGCGTGCACTTGGCGGGCGTCGAGCGCGAGTCGGGCTACGAGATTGTGAATTTTCTCTTGCGCCAGAAAAGCCACTTGCTCTCGCAGCGAGCGCTTTCGACGCTCTTCCGCGTCGTGCAAGGCGACGTCTTCAACTGCGCGGCGCTGCAGCACTGGATCCTCGACGTCTCGATTTGGCTGCCGACGGCCGCAAACGTGCAGCGCGCGCTGTGTGCGACCTTGTACCAGCTGCTCTTAGTGGCCACGAGTGTCGACAAGAAGAAGCTTCAGAGCATCAATATTGTGCGGCAGCTCCTCGATGTCTTCTTGCTCGGGAATCTCTGTCTCGAGCTCGCGTCGGTCTTCGCCGACCTCGTTCTCGTCTGCCTCGACACGCTCGCGACCGACGCCAACTACGTCGACGTGTCGCTCTTCTTGGCGTCGCTCATGTCGTCCAACTTCCGGTTCGTCACACACGACGCAGCAGTCGCCTCGGTGCCCAAGCAGCTCGACCGGTGGGGCTTGAGTCCACGGGGTCGGTCGCGCCATGCGATTGCGGCTGTGCCTGACCGTGCGCTGCACCGCCAAGCGCACCTTCGCGAGCTCCTCTTGAGTATCGTCATCAAGGCCGTGCAAAAGCAAGACGTGAAACTCACCAAGCTCCAGGCCGCCGATGCCTCGCCGAGGAGCAGCAGTACCAACGCACCGACGATGCTGCCCCGACCAAAGATCCAAGGCGCGCGCAAATTGCTGACGCCGGCGTGGCTCGGACTCTTTTTGTACCCGTCCCAGCTACCCCAGCTGCCGCTCGTGGCCGCAAGCCCGAACACGGTGCTCTTGGGGTTGCAGCTTCTCGGGGTGCTGCTCACCAATCAAGCCTACGAAGTCAGCTTCAAGCACAAGGGCTTGTACAAAGTGCTCGCGTCCGCGCTGCCGGCCTCGGACCACGCGGGATTTCCCTTTGAAGCCATGTACTTTTCACTGCTTTGCCTTGTGCTCGGGCCGCCCGTGGACGGCTGGCCGCACAACAAGGTCGACCGCATCGTGCTCAACGTGGCGCACTTGACGCACGACTTTGCGCCCAACATTGCGTCCAACGTTGTCAAGAACCACAGTATGGTGACCGTGCTTCTCGCCGTCGTGCGTCGCGGGTACGGCAGTGTACCATCGATCGAGCCCGACATTTTGCACCTCGAAGTGCTCCGGTTTGTACGGTACCTCTACGAGACGATGCCCGCGTTTGCGGATGTGATCGACACGTCACTGCACCGCGACTTGGCGACGCTCATTGCGGCCGTCGTGATGTCGTCGTCCGCACATTCCTTTGCGCACCCCGTGGCGGCCGCGGCCTTGGATCTGCTCGTCGAGTCGCTCACGATGCTTTGCGTGACGACGCTCACGGGCCTAAACGTCGCGAAGAGCGTGGTTGCCGGCAGCAACACCGGCAGCCTCTCGGACGCGACGTTTGCCGAGTTTCAGAGCCTCGTCCTCGTCATGATGCTCAAGCGCGTCAAGGACAAGCTGTCGACGCAAGAGTTTTGGCTGCCAGGCTCCGTGTGCATCATCGACAACATTGGCGGGCTCTGTCTGCTCGCGCTGTCGCGGATCCAGTGCTGGCAAACCGCGCAGCCGGGTATTCCGGCCCCGTGCGGTCCGACCTTTTGCGCCAATGGCCCGAGTGCGATCATGGACCTCGTGCTCTACCTTGTCTGCGAGACACCTGTCGGGACGAGCGCGTCCAAAGCGTCGTTCCAGCCGCCGTCGCAAGACAAGAAGAAGCGCCAGCTGCGGCAGTTTCTCGGGACGATTGGCGTCAACCTCGCGCGCACGGCGTTTGAGACTGACCCGTTCATGGAAGCCATGTTTGCGAGTCTCAACGGCGTGGTGCTCCATGTACTCGCGGTCCACGAGACAGAGAGCGTCCGCGCGATGTTGCAGCGGCTGCACCGACAGCGCGAGGTCCTGCTCGGGTCGCGCAACGGCGACAAGGCGTTTTTCCGGTGTCTCTGCCGGCACCTCTTGCAGTGGCTGCTTCAGAGCACCGACGAGCTGCGCGACGCGTCGATCGCACTGTGGATCGATTTGCTCTACTTTCAGAAAGCGCTGCTCTCGGAGATGCTCACCGTGACGCTCAAAGTGCAAAACAATGCAGGATATGCGATCAACCTTGTCAAGAACGGGTTTGATATGCTGCTGACGTTGCCCAAACACGAGTTTCTCAAGTGGCTCGAGCTGGTCGGGCCGCCGCTCAAGCAGCTCGAGGCGAATTTGGACGCGAGCTACGTGCTCTGGGTCGAGCGCACGCGCAAGGATGTGAGCAAGGAGTGGGCGACGTACTTTGCCGAGAAGCGCAAACCGATCGACGACAAGGCCTTTCTGGCGACCAAGTGCAAGGAGCAAGCGTTGGAGCTCCACGATCCGTGTCGCCGCGAGATCCAGCGCCAAGCGCGGTCCCAAGCCGACTTGAAGGACCGGGATCTCTTTGGGAAGCGGCAGTTTGTCAAGGCCGCGGCTGTGGTTGCGGGAAGCCACGACGAGGCGCATCGACACACCAACCTCTTTGTACACGCGTCGCCATCGAAAAAAGCGCTGCCGCCGACGCAGTGGTACCTCGATCGCACGGAAGGCACGTACCGCATGCGGAAGCGATTGCTGGCGCTGCCCACGCCGCCGCCACGCCACCGAGTCCGAACGCGCCGACGGGCCTACTCGTGCAGCGATCTCGGGCGTGTTCTTGGTGCGTCCTATGGCGTTTCTGAGGACGTCTTCACAACGTTTTGTCGTGTTAGGTGTGGGGCTTGACGTGCCACGACGCCCCGCGTCACCCAAGCAGGGCCGACTTCCGAGCTCCACGTCGCTTGTGCTGGACAATGGCGAGTACGCTGGTGACGACGACGACGACGACCTCGGGTGGCACAAGTGGGTTCTACGCGACGACTCGGCGCTCGACGCCAAGCTGCGGCCGCTTTTACTGCCCGGCGACGACGTCAGCGACGATATTCACGACTGCCAGCGCGTGGATGGTATGGACAAGTGCCCGAGTGTGCTCCTCCTTGGGACGCAGCACGTGTACCTTGTCGACCACTTGCGTACGGACGGCGACTCGAAGCGCAAGGTCGTCGCGACCGGGGGCAGCCACGAGTGTCGTTTCTGGTCGTACGACGACATTCTCGAGCTGCACAAGCGCCGGTACCTTTTGCAGCACGTGGCCATCGAGCTCTTTGCGACCGACGGCCGCAACTACCTCGTCCGTCGTCGTCGTCTCTTGATTGTATTCTTACTGCCTTTGGATGTTGGTAGATTGCTTTCGAGTCGGGCCACCAACGGGAGCGGGTCTTTGCACTCATTTGCGCCAAGTGTCCGAACGTCAAGGGTGCTGCGAGCGGCCTCGACCGCAACGCGACGAGCAGCGAGCTCTTGACCAAGCTCCTCGGCAACTCTCTCCTCGAGCGCTGGGTGCACGGCGACGTGACCAACTTTGAGTACCTCATGCACCTCAACACGCTGGCGGGTCGGTCGTACAACGACTTGACGCAATACCCCGTATGCCGTCGTCCATCGTCGTCGCCTTCTCTTCAATCGCGTACGTGGTGTAGGTGTTTCCGTGGATTCTCTGTGATTATACCTCGCCGACCATTGATCTCTCGGACCCGAGCGTGTACCGCGACTTGACCAAGCCCATGGGTGCTCTGTACCGGTAGAGATTTGGATGTTTGCGGGGGCGCTGACGCCGTATCTAGCGAGGAGGAGTTTCGGACGCGGTACGAGTCACTGGAAGACGGCGATGTGCCGGCGTTCCACTATGGCACGCACTACTCGTCGTCGGGCATCGTGCTGCACTACCTCATGCGCCTCGAGCCGTTCACGCGCGGCATCCAGCAGCTCCAAGGCGGGCGCTTCGACCACGCGGACCGGCTCTTCGCAAGCATCCCGAGCGCGTATGCATCCGCGTCCGGGTGTTCGCCGAGCAAGCACCAGAGCAGCAACACGCAGGACGTGAAGGAGCTCATTCCCGAGTTCTTTTACCTGCCGTCGTTTCTCGAGAACCGCAACAAAATTGACTTTGGCCGCGACCAGAGTGGCGTGCATCTGAGTGCTGTGACGCTGCCGCCGTGGGCACACGGGTCGGCGGCCGAGTTTGTGCGCGTGAACCGTGCGGCGCTCGAGAGCCCGTTTGTGTCGTCGATGCTGCACCACTGGATCGACTTGATCTTTGGTTTCAAGCAGCAAGGCGCCGCCGCGGTCGAGGCCTGCAACGTGTTTTACCACTTGACGTACGAAGGTGCGTTGGACCTCGAGACCATCGCGGACCCGGCGCTCCGGGCCGCGTACCTCGACCAAATCAACGAGTTTGGGCAGACGCCGTCGCAGCTCTTCAAGATGCCGCACCCGCCGCGCGAGAAAGACAAGACTCTCTTCCGAACGCGCATGCAGCGCACGTTTTTGAACCGAAGCGTGCTGGGGACCACGACGCCCGAGCAGCAGCCGTCGCCGTCGGACGCACCGACGCTGCCCACGTCCTTGTCGTGGCCCCTACTTAGCGACGTCAAGCCGAGCTTGCAGCCCGAGCTCAAGCGTGAAGGTAGCTACAACACCGTGGTCGAGTCGTTTCGCGAGCCCGATGCCAATGTTGTGTACACGGTGGGGCTCCGGGGCGCGCGCGTCGTCGTCGTGCCCAGCGACTGTCTCCTGCTGCCGCCGCCCGCCGACGCCCTCCTCTCGTCCGACGTCAAGTTTCTCGCGTGGCGCTGCCGAGATCGGTCGCTGCGCCTCTTCTCGATGGGCGATAGTACCGGCGACACGCGACTCCTCACGGCGCTGGAGCTGCCCGACTTTTGCGCGTCCGGCGCGGTCGCCACGGCCGACGGCCGCACCATCATCACGATCGATGCGCGCGCACCGATTCTGCACGTGTGGTTCTTCAAGGCCAAGGTGCACTTGACGCGGACCGGCGCGACGATGCAGCTCCAAACGACGCTGACGGCGCCGCAGCACGGCCGGCGCATCACGGCCGCCGCCGTCTCCCGCGCCTACTCCATCCTCCTATCGGGCTGCTCGTCGGGCCACGTTCTCTTGTGGGACCTCAACCGACTCGTGGTCGTCCGCAAAGTGCTCTCGGCACCGACGCCGATCGTGGCGGTCGCTATCCAGGACGTCGTCGGCGACGTCGTCGTCGCATCGGCACACGCGTGGTACGTTGGCGACGTCAATGGCAACGTGTACGCGTCGGCAGAGACGTCGGTGGCCATTTCGGCGCTCGGCGTGAGCAGCCATGACGCGGCCGCGTGGTCGGTCGAGACACTGCTCGTCACGGGGCACGTCGATGGCACCGTGCGCCTCTGGTGCTACGGGCTCGGCCCGAGCGTGCTAAAGAGCATTTGCGGCGCATCCGGACCTCGAGTGACCAGCGTCGTGCTCTCGAAGGATGCCAAGCGCGTCTACGCAGGTCACGCCGACGGCCGCGTCTACCTCTGGCGCCTCGAGCCCGACATGCAAGGCTAGACTTTATGCCACCACTACCATCAATACCAATGACCTTGCCACTACAATCGGATGATGCAGAGCAGTGCTGGTCTGGTGCTGCGGGAACTTCACATCCGATGTCGTTGCCGCGACCAGCAGCGCCGCTTGGCTAAGGCCAGAGGCTGCGTGTCCTTCTTGAGGGGTAGGTGGACAGCGCCGTCCTCTAGGCGGCTTCGCAAGAGATGCGTTGCATTGGGATGGCCTTTCTGCACGACGCCGCCTCGGCTGCAGCGGCGTCTGCCTCGTCCTGGATGCATCTGATCGCAGAGGTTGGGTTCCGTCAACGACGCCTGCGCCAACTTGGATCTTAGTCGAATGGATCTTAGTCGACAGCGACGTACTAAGACATATTACAATAAATTCGAGTCGACTAAAATACGGCCGTTGAACACTGATAGAAAGTGTACACGGGATTTATAATAAATTAAAACTGTAGAGTCTACTCGCGTTTCCAATGCGCGATGTTGCGGAGGACTTGGCGCAGCGGCGTCTCGACGTCGTCCATGCCCGGAAGAAGCATGAGCGCCGAGAAGGCGGGGACGACGAAGCCCTCCATGAAGGACGCCTGGCTCTTGGGGCAGATGCCCTTGGTGCGGTCGCAGTCCATGCTCAGCGGCCAGCCGCGCGCCCGCTCCTGGTCGCCCTGCAGGAAGAGCTCGCCATGGAGCCGATCGACCCACACCTGGTGGATGCCCAGCGGCTTGGAAGTCTGCCCGAGGTCCGAGACGTGCACTGCGATCTGTACAACGAGCGTCACAAACTGCTTGGAGCTGCGGTCGGCGGCGGCCAGCGCCGCCAACATGCGCTTTTGCTCGCACACGGACGTGGTCCAGATTGTCTCATGGATCGTATGGCGCATCTCGGCCTGGAGCGACGGCGAGAAGCGGCGAAGGACGTTGTGTGTGGCGAGGATCTTGAGGCCGACGTCCGAGTGCATGGCTTCCAATGGACAGCACACGGGGAACGTACGCGAGAGTTCGTGCTCGCTCTGCTTGAGAAACTTGTTGGTGAGGCCAAAGTGCTGCACGTCGTGGAGGAGTGCGGCGAGGAGGCCCGCGATCTGGTGCGTCTCCGAGAGGATCGCCGTCAGATTCGTGTTGCGCAAGATGGCGAAGAACGAGTGGAGCACGTCGGAGGCGTGGTCAGCGTTGTGGTAGATGACGTGGCGGTTGTACTTGGCTTCGACGTCCGAGGCAAAGACGGCGACCGCGTCGAGATCAATGTCGTCGTAGTCGAGCAGCGTGAAGATCGCGACGGCAATGAACGTGAGGACCGACGTCGGGAGGTACGCCGCCACTTGAAGGACATTGAAGTTCCACGTTCCAAAGCCATTATCAGAATCCAACATAATCTTGCGCAGCGCCGCCACATCGGTCGGCGACAAGTCGGGCGCCACGCGCGCCATCACGCTGTCCAAGAGCGCTTGCGTCAAGTCGCCGACGTCCATGTCGTATTCGTCGTCGTCGTCGTCGCTGAGCATGTCGACGTCGTCCACGTCGACGATGTCGCTCCAGTCGATCTCTTTCGAGAGCAGGTGGCCGCCGAGCTTGTTGAGCGGCTTGAGGTGCGCGAACGGCGGCGTCAAGTTGCCCACCGACACGTTGGCAGTCTCAGGCGGCGACTGGAGCGACACCGTCGACACCGCCGGGTCGGGCGCCGAGATCGAAATGTCCTCTTTCTGCCGGTACGCCGCAAAGACGTCGGGCGCCGACTTGCAGATCGGGTTCTTCGCAAGGGCGCGGCTCGGCGGCGACGGCCACGGGCGTATGCTGGCGCGCCGAGTGATCACGAGCCGACTCGCGTCGGCCTCCATCTCGCGCGGCCCGTGCATGCTCTGAACCTGTCGAACTTTTTGCCTAGTGGAACCAAGTTATTTGCGCCCACGCGAAGTACACCTGCGATATGTTTCCGCACAGTTTCTCCCGTTTTTCATTTGAGGGTATAAATAGCCCGCGTGCTTCGAACTTCGAGGCGCGTGGGCAGAACGACCAACGGCCGCGCCGAAAAGGCGTGGCGTCGCCGCATGGGCATAGAGCCGCGCAAGCATCGCCGGCGCCGGCGCCAAGCGAGCATGCGTGTGCGGGCTGTATGCGCAAGGAGGCTGGAAGGGCCTCGAAGTTCCAGTCGTCTTCCATCGACCTCCCTTGGGACATGTTGCTGTTCCTTCCACCAGACAGATACGTGCGGGTGGTGACCGCCGGACAGAGGCTGCAAGCACCATCATCGCAGCGAAAGCTTGAAGGCGATGGCATCTTGAGGCCATCGGCAGCGGATCTTTGGCACGCGCAGCCGTCTCGAAGGCTCTGTCATCCGCGCCCGCCTGTCTGCAGCGACGGCCCTCACCACATACATACAACTACCTACTATTAAAACGACGTCCAGATGGCCTG
This sequence comes from Saprolegnia parasitica CBS 223.65, assembly GCF_000151545.1. Taxonomy (NCBI): domain Eukaryota; phylum Oomycota; class Saprolegniomycetes; order Saprolegniales; family Saprolegniaceae; genus Saprolegnia; species Saprolegnia parasitica. Next base: position 312,567 of record NW_012156421.1, read on the forward strand.
CTAGGTTATCAGCCTACGATGGGCCGCCCTTCGAAGCGCCTCTGGCGTACACGTCGCCGGAAGCATGTCGCAGCGGGCGGATGCGCCGCGGATGCAACGGGCCACGCTGCCGTCTTCTTGACTCATCCGTCGCCGCCACTCTATGTGCACCACGTAGCATCCAACGTGTGGACGCGGGCCAATCGTCCCACGCACTGTCCACGTCCAGCCTTCGATGCGTGGCGCGTCAAAGTGATTGCTAATCTCACCTCGGCGGTGGCATTTCGCAGCGCCGCTTCCCGCACACGCATCGGCCGCCAGTAGTATGATTCGACAGCCTTCTTCCACGAGGCGCTGCTCCTCCTCCTTCCTTCGATGCGACACCTCGCGCAGCTTGCCGCGGTTCCCTTTTCTCATCGCCGCCAACCGTCGTCGTCGTCCCGCCAACGCGGCCGGTCACGCTGAAAACGTCGCGCGATGCCATTGGCGCATAATGCCGACGCATCGCGCAATGCCATTGGTGCAAATACTGGCGTGGCCTACAAATTGATTTGGCTTTTGTATGGGGTGTACCACCTGGCGCCGACTTTTGACCAATTCGAGGCCGGCGTGGATTGCAGGTCATCATGGCAGCGACGACGCTCAGCGAGGCCGAGTTCCTCACGCGCTTCTGGGATGCCCATGGCTCGACCTTCATGCGCTGGTTCCTCGCGATCCCGTATGCGGGCCAGCTCTCGATGCTGCGCAATGCGTCGCCCGACATGCCGCTGCAGACGCCGGACGTGCTCCAAGCCACGGACTTTTTGACGCCCGAGCTCACGATTGCGACGCTGCTCGCCGACCAAGGCAAGCCGCTCGTGCGCCTTTTGTGCAACCGTGCGCGCTTCGACTGCGCCGCCGAGGACCTCGCGTACCTCAAGGGCCTGCGCGCGAAGAAGCGCATGCCGACGTTCTCGGGCACGACGTTCGACAGCGTTGCGCTCGCGTACATTGACCCGACGGACCCGGAGCAGCACATCCAGTCGCTGCTGCCGTCCGTGTCGCCCAATGTATTGCAGGAAACCCAAGCCAAGATCGACGCCAACGTGCTCATCGAGGCCGACGTGTGGCTGACGCTGCAGATGCGCCAGCAGATTTTGCTCACGTTCCTCGCCAACATTGCGCGCACGTTCGAGCTCGTCTTCTTCCAGACGCAGGGTACGGTCGAGGGCAAGATGGGCTGCCGGACATGCGGGGCCAGCGCGCAGCCGGATGCGTCGTCGCTTCTCAAGTGCCCGTGCGACGCTGCGCTCTACTGCTGCAAGGACCACCAGACCCAAGACTGGCCCAACCACAAGGCCACGTGCAAGATCATTCGCGCCCGCAAGGCCGAGCTCGACGGCTTGTAATAGTTTCTGGATACCTCCCACTAGACATCTCACTCCACAATCCAGCTCTTGAACCGTTTGCGTGATGCTCGACTCTAATCGCATGGGATGGAGATTATTCAACTACTCGTTACATCGGGCCAAGAACTGCTTGTACACGGGGTTGTGCGTCTCGTCGACGTGGTGGTAGGCGACAGCGCGGAGATACTCGCCGAACCGCCCTTCGTCGCCGGGGGGCACTTGGAACCCGACGAGGACGCGGCCAATGTCGGCGCCGTGGTTGCGGTAATGGAAGAGCGAAATGTTCCACGTCGACCCGCCGTGCATGTGTGTGAGGAACGCCTTGAGCGCACCGGGCTTGTCGGCAAACTCGAACCGGAAGAGCCGCTCGTTCCCAACGAGCACACTCTTGCCGCCCGCGAGGTGCCGCGCGTGCACCTAGTACCTCAGCGCTCAACGACGCCAAGTGCGACATGGCGAAGCAATACCTTGGCGAGCTCGTTCTCGCGGAGGTCCTTGACCGAAAAGCCGGCGCCGCTGAGCCGTGCAAGTACGCTGTCCGACTGCTCGCGGGACGGGCTCTGAAACGACATGCAGATGTGTGCGTTGTCCTTCTCCGAGTAGCGGTAGCTAAACTCCGTGATGCGGACGCCCTCCGCGTCCATGTACGAGTGCAACCTGCGCTTCGCATGAGCACGAGGAGATAGGATGGGATGGGAGATGGATTGAATACCGCTCAAAGGCCCCGGGACGCTCGTCGATCTTGACGGAAATGAGCGTCTCGGTGCTGTCGGCGCGCTCCGAGACGAAGCGCAGCCGCGTAAAGTCCATGTTGGCGCCCGACGTGATCGCGCAGTACGTGCCACCGCGCAGTTTCTTGTCCTTGATGTAGCGGTCGACGCCCGCGATCGCGAGCGCGCCCGCGGGCTCGAGCACAACGCGCGTGTCGTTGAAGCCCGTTTTGATCGCCGCGCAAATCTCGTCGGTGGTCACCGTGATCATCTCGTCGACGTGCGCTTGGCAGATGCGGAAAGTCTCCTCGCCCACGAGCTTGACGGCCGCGCCGTCGGCAAAGAGCCCGACTTGGTCGAGCTCGACGCGCTTGCCTGCCGCGAGAGACGCCGTCATGCCTGCTGCGTCCGCCGCTTCGACGCCAATGACCTTGACACTCGGGCGAAAGTGCTTGACCTGTAGATAGTCAGCGACGGCGCATGTATTGTATGGAGGAGAACGCACCCAGTTGGCAACACCCGCCAGCATGCCACCGCCACCGCAGCACACAAAGACGGCATCGAGCGGCTTTCCCGTCGTTTGCTGCAGAATTCCATTCCCATCGTGCCTTGGCCCGCAATCACGAGCGGGTCGTCGAACGGCAGAATCATGGTCCGGCCCTCGGCGGCCTCGATGCGCCGCGCTTCGGCGGCCGCCTCGTCAAAGTTGTTGCCGTGCAGGATGATCTTGACCGCGTCGCCACCTGTGCCCGCATTTCCGTTGTTGTTTGCAAGATAGAAGGATCGCGCACTGCTGGACGGCCTTGACCTTGATTTCGGGCGTCGCGAGCGGCATGACGATCGTCGCGTGGAGCTTAAGCGTCTTGGCCGAGAGTGCGACGCCCTGCGCGTGGTTGCCGGCGCTGCAGCATACGACACCCGCGTCGCGCTTGGTCGTCGACAAGTGCGCCATCTTGTTGTACGCGCCGCGGATCTTGAACGAGAAGACGGGCTGCATGTCCTCGCGCTTGAGCAAGATCGTGTTGCCGAGCGCTTCCGACATCGAGTGCGCCTTCATGAGCGGCGTCGTGACGGCAATGTCATATGCGCGCGACTCGATCGTCATGCGGCAATAGTCGTCCGTCGAGAGGCTCGGCGCGTACCGCTGCGTCGACCCGAGGGCCCGGCTCCACGGCTGTGTGCTCAGTGCCCGTCGGCATCGGACCAGCATGGTATTTGTGGTTTTGAATCCGCCTTCAACGTGTCGGCATACAAACTGCAAGAGATTTGAGGCACCACGAGAATGCTCTTTCGCGACGACCCAAAAGATACACGTTGAAGTGGCCTTTCTGCACGACAAAGTGTTTGCGCAACGGGAGTGTTTGCGCAAGGACGATGCCGCGTGTGTGATTGGATGAAAAGGTACGAAAAGAAGCCAATGATGTCATGTCGAACAACGTGGCTCTTAGTTGTTTGCAGAGTCGTGTTTATACTGAACTGTAGTCGATAACTAAGAGGGCTGGTCGTGTACTTCGAAGATCTGTAACGGTGGCGACCATGCCGGCGACGCCCATGAAGCTCCGGCTGCGGAGCCAAGCACATGCTGACAACATTACAAAGCGAGGCCACGTAGCGTCCACCGCCCGGGTAAGCTCCATCGATGCAGCCCCATTGCGTAGAACCCAGCAAATGCGTAGGGAGCGCGCGACGCTGGGTACCGGGTACCGAGTTGGCCCCGTGCTGCTCGGCTTCTTCGTCTTCGTCATTATCGGGTCCTCACTGCTCCAGATATTGCGCGCCGTCCAAGGCGCGGCTCCTCCTCTCTGATCGCTCGCGTGCCATGTACGTCCAGGCTTGTCCGTCGTAGGAAGACGAAGGTCGCTTCATTAATACGGGTCGGGAACGTCTAAATATGCGTCGATTTACAACTCGTCGCGCTCGGTCTCTTGCAAGCGCTTGATAAAGTCCGACTTTTCGGCGCACCCGTTGCAGTTTTCGCCACGCTCCTGGAGGATCTTCTTGAGCTCCTTCACGCGCATCTTGGAGTAGTCGGTGCCCTTGGCCGCCTTGATGGCTACGCATCAGAGGGTTAGCGCGCGACCTTTGGTTCGGGGACGGCGTACGGTAGCGAATCGAGCAAAACTCTGGGTTCTTCTTGCTCAAGCCTTGGCAAATCTTGAGCGTCTCCTTGCCAAAGGTCACCTGACGCGCCGCGTCCTTCTTCATGGGCTCCAAAAAGTAAAACTACCGCCAGCATCATGAGGACAAGCAGACGACATGCGTCGTCGTACGAGCTTCTTCTCCTTGGGGTCAGCCTTCTTCTTGGACACGAGCTTCTCGAGCGCCTGCTCGGCGACCGCAAGCTTGTTCTTGCCGCCCTTGTCCGCGAGCATCGTCGAGTAGGTCGACTTAAGGTCCTCGATGACCTTGATGCAGACTACCATGTCGTTGCAGGCTATGTTCATGGAGGTCATATCTACCTTCGCACTCCTTGTCATCGGCCGCGGACGCGACGCCCGAGAGGCCGAGAAGAGCGAGGACGACGACGTGGAAGAGCTTCATGATGCGAGGATCCCAAGGCAAAATGAGTGAACACGTGGATCGCCAACCTGCGGGCTCAAACGGACGTCCGGATAAAGCTGTCGACCGCGCTGCAAGGGGATTGGCTACAGTAATTCATTTAATTACTGCACTTACAAACAAACAACAAGATAGAATAAAGCACATAATATTTATTTAATGCACCTTCAACAAACACGATATTAAAACTCAAATGTTCAAAAGTTATACAAACTATAAGTGACATCTGTCATTTTATACCCGATCTAGAAATTTCGACCTTGCAGGTTAATTATACATGAGATAGTGTTAGCCTTCCAGAATGCTAACACACTGGCGTAAGCAGGTTCGATACAGTGGCGGCAGCGTCTCCAACGCGACGTCACGCTAGCGCTCAATACACTGAGATCGTGTGGAGCTACGCCAAGCAGGCCTCTCGGTATGCCCTGTGCAAGTTGTCAAAGGATGTGTAACGCCAATCTACACTATTTAGAAACATTGTTGCATTGAAATGGTGTGAGGCTAAAGACCCGGCCGTGACGCAGCGGAAACGACAACGATCGCGATGACGACCAAGTACGTGAGCCACGAGGTACGCGACAAGTTCTTCCAGGCGCAGCGCGCCGTCGCCGCCAACAAGATCTGCTTCGACTGCGACCGCCGCAGCCCCATGTGGGCGACGGTCTCCTTTGGCATCTTCATGTGCTTGGACTGCTCGGGCTACCACCGCCGCCTCGGCGTCCACGTGTCCTTCGTGCGCTCGACCGACATGGACGAGTGGACCGAAGACCAGCTGCTCACGATGCAGCTCGGTGGCAACAACGAGGCCCGCAAGTTCTTCAAGCAGCATGGCGTTACCGACATGATGAACGTACGGCCACGACGCCACGCCATGTGCCTCATGGTGTTGCATTAGATCGATGAAAAGTACAAGACCAAGGCCGCGACGCTCTACAAGGCGCAGCTTGCCAAGAAGGTACAGGCCGCATCCTTTGACGCATCGCCGTACACGACAGTGGACACGTCGAGCGCGGCCTCGGCCCCCGGCGACCTCGACGACCTTGTTAAGCTCGTCGGTGCCGGCGAAGCTGTGGCGGCGCCTGCGTACACGTTGCCGCCCGCCCCGTGCGCGCGACTGCCACGCAGCCCAAGCCTATCGAAGCGCCCGCTACCGGCATGCTCGATATCAACCGCCCGGTCGTCATGCTCGGCGGCAACGCAAGCTCGGCGGCGGCCGCCCCGGCAAGCACCCTCACCTCCAAGCTTTCGAGTCGCGTGCGTCTCCTACGCAACGCATCGTCATCTTATTGACTCGCATACTAGCGCACATCGGGATCGACGGCCACGAAGCGCACGTCAACGCGCCTTGGCGCCACCAAGGTCACGAGCTCGTTCGACGATTTCGATTCGATCCCGTTCGAGGTAGCTACAAGCCATCATTCCATTCAATGGAAGACTTGCGGTGTGTAGAACCCCAAGCCGTCGGTGGCCGCCGTGGCTGCGTCCAAGCAGATTGATGACGACGAAGCGCTGGCGCGTGCGATTCAAAAGGCCGACGAGTACTTTGTTTCTGCAAATGGTGGCGCGGCTTTTGACATGTAGACATATTGTGCGTAGAGAGACTTTGTCGCAGAGTCTCCAGACGACGCGCCTTGCATCCTCCAGTGCGGCGGCGACCGAGGCCAACAAGACGTCGCTCGACAAGTACAAAAACTCCAAGTCGATTTCGTCGGCCAACTACTTCGCTGGCGAAGAAGTCGATGCGGACCGCGAAAAGATCCGGCAGTTCTCGGGCGCCCAAGCCATCTCGAGCGACATGTACTACGGCAACGGCGAGCGTGCACGGTCGGCGTCCATGGACGGTGCGACGACCACTCGATCAAGACCCTTCATCATGCATGATTGTAGCTGCCGACGAGGCCGCGTACCAGCTCGACCAGCTCAAGTCGCAGGTGTCGGACAAGGCCGCCAAGCTCAAGACCATGACGTCCAGCTTCTTCTCCGACTTGCAAAATCGGTACGGCTAAGCGGATGCTTCGAGAGAGACACGTGCAAGATAAGGGCAAGGGTATACAAACACACACTAAAGACTAGCAAATGCCTTCGGCCAAGCTTTCGTCCGAGAGCAGACGCGAGCGCGGCGCAAGGGTTGGCGACACCGCCTTTGGTCGCCGCGCTGGCGAAACGGGCTGGATCATCGGCGCCGAGGTTGGCGGGATTGGCACAACGACAGGTGGTGTCAGCACGGTCTTGGTCGCCTTGTGCTGGACCACCGCTGTATACGATTCGTACCACACGGGGCCGAGCATGTTGGCGAGCTCGAGGAGGATCTCTTGGCTGGCCCAGTCGTGGTGCATTGCAAAGGACGGCAGCTTGACGACGGCGTGGATGTTCTTCATGAGGAACGGAATGCATGCCTGGCGGAGGCTCTCGGCGTGGCAGTCGTTGCTGAGCGAGAGGAGTTCGACCACGTTGCTCACGTCAATGCGGTCGGCCAAGAACGCCTCGATGCGCTTCTGGAGCACCGTGACCTGGTAAAACGACGCTGCGCGCAAGAGGTCTTGCGCCGTGCCTTCGTCGATCGTGAGCTTGCCCGTGTAGATGAAACGGAGGAGCATCGAAAACACATTGTACGAGCAATTGTCAATCTCAATCACGCGCTTGGTCGTTGTCGTCGTCGAGCCAAACTAGTCGAGCCATGTCCACTTGATACATTGATAGATTTGGGCGGGTACCATGTTTTTGAAGTAGGCGTTGCGCACAAATAGCACAATCTTGTGGGCGTTGATGGGCGCAATGTGGCCCTTCACGAGAAACTGAATGTCCGAAAGCGCCGCGAGCGTCAAGAGCTCCTCGTGGTTGTCGACGTGGAAGGGCGGGATCTCGATCGACGTGTCGGGGTGGTACGTGTCGGGAATCAAGCGCGTGATCGCGTGGGCCGCCGCGCAGCGCGGGTACGTCTCGGCGCTCTGGAGCATGAAAAGAACACGTCCATGAGCCCTTCCTTGAGCAAGTCGACGACGTCGGCCGGCTCCATCATGTGCACAAACGTCAAGAGAATGTTGGCCTTGAGCGGCCCTACCGTCCATCGGACTAAGACCTGAGTTGCGTATAGATGAAGCCGTACCGCTGGCCGCGTCGATCGAGACGCGCGAGACCGAGTGCAGCATCTTGCGAAACTCGGCGCGGTTGATTTGGCGCCAAATGTTGCGCAGCGCTTGGAGGCACTGCCGCCACGTGTCGGTGGTCTGGTCGACCTCGAGCATGTGCAGCACCGCGCCTTCCAGCACCATCTGCAGCGCGCTCGCCACGTCCAGCGAGAGTGCAAGAAACGTGCCGGCCGCCGGGAACGACACGTCTTCGTCGGCGACGTGCAGCGCCTGGATCAAGATCGGGATGCCATGGCAGCGCGTAATGAGCTCGTGGTTGTCCGGGTTCTCCATGAGCGACTCGAGCGCGACGACGGCCGCGCGCGCATTCGGATTGGCGGCCACGAGCTCGAGAAGCGCCGGAATCGACGTCTGGACACACTGGTCGCAGAGCCGCGCGCGTTCGCTGAGCCCTTCGACGACCGCGCGCGAAAGCGAGCAGTCGCTGCAAATGATCGTCCCGCACTCCTACCATCGACGTCGTATTCCATGAGGTCGCGATCGTTGCGCGTACCCGGCAGTGGTGCTTGCGCCGAATGAACGAAAACGGCACGTCGCAGATCGCGCACGCGAGCGCTTCGCAGTCCTCGGCCCACGGCTTGATCCACTTCCACTTCAAGAGGTCACCCGCGGTCTCAATCAGAGTGCGCTTCGCATCGCGAAAGCTCAGGCCGAGCACGTCCACAATGCGGTCGCTCAGGTACGGCGACGGCTGCGCGTTCGAGACATGGTCGGCGTAAAGCGACGCGCCGACTTGGCCCAGTTGCGGCGCGTAGGCCGGGAGACGCGCGACCCAGTTGGGCAGGCCCACCTGCAGCGGGAGGTCGCGGCCGCTGTAGCCATTGGCGCGCAGCGTGTCGACAATGTCCCGAAGCCACACCGTTTGATTGACGCAGATGTACCGACCCCGTGCGTCCGGGTGCTCCATGGCGAGGATATGGGCCACCGCGCAGTCGCGCACGTCCGTGACGGCCCAGTCTACATTGCATCGAGTTGGAACGCACCGCTGTTGGAACGAACGTACTGAGGTCGACAAGGGCTGCGTAGGCGCCGGTAATGAGGTCATAGACGACTTGGTTGCCGGGCGGAATCGACGCGCCGCAGACCGAGGGCCCCATGAGCGTGCCCGGCTACCATGTCATAAGCGATCATTAAGATGCAGTGGAACGACGTACGCAAATGGTCACGAGCTCCATGGTTTCTTGCTCGACAAGCTGCCACGCTTTCTCTTCGGCAAGCTTGAACCCAAAGAAATGCGGGTTCTTCTCGAGCGACGACTCGGTGTTCCAGCACAAGTCGTTGACGATCGTCGTGGGGCTCACGCTGTCGCAGAGCGCGGCGACCGACGACGTCAAGATCATCTACACGGCCGCAGTAGGCGGGAGATAGATGGTGGGAGAGTACCAACCTTCTTGACACGGGCGCGCACGCACGCCTTCATAAAGTTGGTCATGACAGGCACGATGCAGTGGATGCGGCTCGAGACCGTGTGCATGGCAGGCTCCTACCCGATGCAAGAGAATGACTTTGCGCGACCAAAGTGGTAGAAGGACCTTGGCTTCCGAGACAGGATCGCGCACCGTGCACGACGCGGGCGTGCCCGTGTGGATGACGTACTCGCAGCCTTCGACGGCCATGTCGCAGAGCTCGGGCGTCAACAGTGACGTCTCGACGATCGTGAGGTTCTTCGCCGCCTTGGGGAGCTCCTTCAAGCGCTCGATGTCGTCGGTGCGCACGGGCACGGTGGCCCGCACCTTGTAGCCGCGCTGAAGCAGCTCGGCGACGATCCACGCCGCGACGAACCCATCGGCGCCGGTGACGCACACTGGCTGCTTGGACTGGCTCGCATTCAGAAAAGCAGGGCGGTTCTTCTTCGAGTCGGTCGTCTTGAAGCGAAGGCTCGCCCACACGGACGGGTAAATGCAGCGCGTATCCTCGAGGCGCTTCTTGGGCGTGCGGGTCTTGCGGCCTTTGCCCGTCGCCTCAAAGGCGCTGGTCGGGCCGGAGGGCTTGCCTCGGCGCTTGACGCTCATGACCTCGGCGCCGGCGCCCTTGGCCCGCACGGTCTTGTCGTACACGAGCCCGTCGCCTTGGGGCCCAAAGAGCATTATTGCGTGAAAGCCCAAAATGCACCAAGTTGATGGGATGCCAGTTGCAAGCGGCGTCATAAAATACGTTTCCATGACTGTTAACCTTGTTTTTGTATCGATCTTTAAATTGCATAATAATATTGTATCGCTGATGGACCACTTCACAAGCATACAAATCCCAAGGTATTTTAATACAAATGCGCTTGCAAGAGAAGATACGACTTCAACTCGGGCCGTTGGATGGACGCACGCAACTTTTCAGCCGGTGCTTAGCGATGGCAGGCAATCGCGGGGACGGTCCACGACCTATCATCGTTTGATCTAGGACGCTCGAGAATTGTAGTATGGTATCTGCTACCATGCATAGACACGCTGGAGTCGTCGCATGGGTTGTCAAACCGAGAGTGGGCCGCGGCTGCGTTTCAAGTTGGGTGTTTTAACTTTTGCGGTGGCTGGCCATGTTATCCGGATGATCGCCGCATTTCCCACCGGATTCACGAGTGAAATCACGTATCATCAGTACATCAGTACACTGTACACGTGGCGCCCGCCCGGGTTCCTCAAGGTTACCGGTCCGGTCGCCTTCGAAAATCCTGGCTTCTCGCGGTACTGTGTGTATTTCCCACGGTGTAAAACGTGGTGCGCCATCGCAAGTCCACTTGGTATTTGTATGGAAATAAATCACATGGAGCACGGCGTGTCGGACGGGCGCGGTATCCGGATCGACGAAGCCGCCGTTGGCGTGGGAATTACGCAGTAGTACCCGCAGAGGCAGGAAGCAGCATGCTCTTCGGCCCGCAGGTCCCCGTGGCGCCGACGCGGCCGGGCCCGTCGAGCGGCGACAGCTTGAGCAGCTCGGTGACGGCGACGTCGACCGTGACCCTGGACGACGGCGCGCCCGTCGAGCGTAAGAAGAAGAAGAAGCGCAAGGACAAGGACGCATCCCGCAAGAGCCTCGACGAGAAGGACCGCCCGCCACGCACCAAGCGCGACCGCATCAAGAAGCCATCGCAGTCGCTGCCCGTGGCCGAGTCGCCGTCGTCCGCCCAAGACATCTCGGCCATGTACCCGAGCGTGTGGAAGATCTTGAAGTACCGGCGCAAGACGACCGCAGGCTCGATGCACAAGCCCGTCTGCGTCACGGGCGTCGATGGTTTCTTGGCGGCTTGGATCGTCGCCGAGCTTCTCTTACGTGGGTACAAGGTCCGTGGCACGGTCCAGAACAAGAGCGACGACATCTCCAAGCTATACGAGCTCCCCCATGCCAAGAAGAACTTGACGATCGTCGAGACATCGCTCCTCACCGCGCAATCGTGCGACTTGGCCGTTGACGGCTGCGACTTTGTCATCCACACGGGCACGCCCACGTCGTGCTCGGTGCGCGACCCGTTCTCGGAGCAAAACGTGTGTCGACGACCATTTTCCGATCATCTCATCGCTGGAGTAGGAGCCTGGCGTGTACAGCATTAGCAGCCGCGTCCACTGCATTGTGCCCATGATGAATAACTTTATCACGGCCTGCATTCGCGCCAAAGTCAAGCGCGTACGGGTCGCTTCGCTCGCCGCTTGGAGCTCATCGTACTCCGTAGGTGGTGCTCACGTCGTCGGTCGCCGCCATGGCCGACCATGTGGATATGAACACAAAGATTGACGACCTTTCGTGGAACGTGACGTCGTCGCTCGAGCGCAACCCGCACTTTTTGAGCCTCAAGCTCGCCGAGGAAGCCGCGTGGCAGCTCGTCAAGAACGAGTCGATGGAGCTCGTCACGGTCAATGTACGTCGACGTGTCTGCCGCGTCTGCGCTCATATTGCCATTCGGTAGCCGGGGACGCTCATGGGGCCGTCGCTCTGCAACGACAAGATCTCGCCCGGCACGCAGATTGTGTACGACTTGATCACGGGCCAGTACTCGGCGCTCGTCGACTTCAGTAGGCGATATATGCGACATGGGAGGCCATGGACCAACGAATGCAACTCGATAGATTACGCGCTCACGGACGTGCGGGACTGCGCGGCCGCCCATGTTCTCTTGCTCGAATACACGGAAGCGAGCCACCGCTACATTTGCGTCAACCGGACGGTCTGGATGAAGGAGATTGTCCAGACGCTCGCCCAGAACGGCTACAGCGGCCGCAACCTGCCGTACCAAGTCGGTGCACGTCGGTTGGCTCGACACACGTGTCACATGCGCCATGTGTAGGTCGGCCTTCCTGGCTGGGTCGCCATGCTGCCAGCGTACGCGATTCAGCTCGGACAAGTCGGCGTGTCTTTGTACCCGGACGACCCAAGCCGCGCGGCCGCGTCCCCGTACTCGAACGCGCGGCTCCTTGACGTCTTTCGCTTCAACGACATTCAGCAGTTTCGACAAGTGAGCGTCACGATCCTCGACGCGGCGGCCGATCTGCTCAAGTGGAAGCTCATCAAACCGTGGGCCGAGGACAAGGTCGCCACTGCGTGCACGTGCTGCCAGGCGCTGTTTACCGTCGTGCGGCGGCGCCATCACTGTCGCGTACGCATCCTTCCCTATGCTTTTGCGTGAAAGGCTGGCTGGTAGGAGTGCGGCGACCTCGTGTGCGGCAATTGCTCCATGTCGCGCGCGATCGTCGAGGGCTTTGAAGACGCCAAGCAGCGCTTTTGCGACCCGTGCGTGCGCAAGTCGATTCCCTTCTCGCTCGAGAAACTGAGTGCGCCGACGGCCGACGTGGCGCAGCAACGCAAGGCCGCGATCGTCCTCGAGTCGCTCCTCGACAACCAAAACAACCACGACTTGTTTGCGCGCGGCGGCGGCATTCCTGTCATTCTCCACGCACTCCACGCATCGGACGACGTGGTGACGGTCCACGCGGCGCACACGCTGCATCGGCTCTCGCAGCGGCTCTCGAGCGCGCTCCACCTCGTGCTCGAAGGCGCCGTGCTGCACATGCTCGAGATGGAAGAAGGCTCGGCGACGTGGCGCGCGTGCCTCCAAGCCATGCGCAACATTTGGCGCTACATTAGCCGTGAAGACTTTCGCACGATGCTGTATGCGTCGCTGCGGCTCACCAACTCGACGGCGATCGGTACGAGCGATGGGCTGATGGCACCGATGATGCCACTGGTATGTCTAGGCAAATTTAAAGGCAATGTCATGTTGACGCTGGTGCACATGCTGGACCCGTCTGAGTGGCCGCGGCTGCTGCCCGAAGGCCTCCTCTCGGTGCTTCTGCTGCTCTTGAAGGCGCCGGATGCCTACTCGCACCGCACGGTGGCCTACGCAATCAAGCACATGTTGCCGTCGACCTACTTTCCCGACGTGGCGATCACGTACCCGGTGCTTCGCGAGGCGTACGACCGTGAAGTCGAGCTTGTCGATGTGCAGTTTGTCGTCGAAGGCCGACTCATTGGCGCCAACCGCGTCGTCCTCAGCGTCCAGAACGCCTACTTCAAGTCGCTGGTACGTTTTCTTCTCTTTCGTCTTTATCGTGTCGAGTGTGGTGCGACATCAACGCGTAGCTGAGTGGACCGGGCGACGTGGTGGAGATTGAAGACTGCTCGTACGCGACGCGCTTATCAACTTTCTGGTGCGGTGTGCCCCGTGGACCCGTGTCTCTGACGTTTATCGATTTTGTCTAGTACACGGAGGACGTGGCGATCGACCTCCACAACGCGTGCGATCTCCTCGTCGCTGCGTCGTCGTACCACGTGCCCGAGCTCCAGAAGCGCTGCGAAAAGTTCCTCGCCGATGAAATCTCGATTGCGAACGCCATGACGGTGTGGGCACTTGCCGACCAGTGCCAAGCCGACGACCTCAAGCGCGCGGCGCTGCCGTTCCTGCTCAAGCACATTTGCGGCGTTGCCAAGACGGACGGCTTTGCCGACAACCATGTCTGGGTCGCGGACGAGCTCATTGAGGAGCTCTGCAATGCGATGGGGCCGCGCTGGGTGCGCGAGTGGCGTGCGTTCCACGCTGCCCACGACGAGCCCCAAGAAGCGGACGACGAGCATGACGAGCCCGAGGTCGACTTGTCGCCGACGTCGGCCAAGCTTGTGGACGCGCCGCGCGCGAGCGATGTCTACTCGGAGTCGTCGTCGATGGGCGACGACCTCATGGAGGGCATCTGCTGAGAACGCGCCTCCTATTTAAACCACCGCCAAAGACGCTAGTACTGGAAAAGGATGTATATTTTACCCTGTTTATGGTCCACTTACATGCGCTGGGGACAGACTCTCGTCGCGTTGGGGCACAGTCGACGGTGGCGGTCGTGCCGCAGCCCACTGATGTGTGGTAGTTGTTGCACGATGGACCATAGTAGTAGACGCCCAAGGAAGCGAAGCATATGCCAAAGGATCTCAACCAAGCGCCGTACCGTTGAGCTTGTTGGGAGGCTCCCGATGAAGTCCATAATGTTGGTTGTCCCAGCAGTGGGCCAGCGCGCAGTCGTGCGCGGCATGAGACTAGGTGGAGAGGCAGCCTCATGCACCTTTGTTCGTGTTGGAGTACCAGAAGGCTGGCCACATGCCTTGGCCGACCAGGAGCTTGACACGCTCTACCCATTGCGCTCTACCTAGCTCTTTTGTCCCTCTTGAGCGCATGCGCATTGTAATATATGCATCTTGCTTTATACACATACAACTAAAGTCGACACACTTCTACCGCTACGAATGATCAGTGCCGTTCGAGGACAAGTACTGGACTGGATCGCCAAGGACAGGAAACGACACGGTCCCCACTTCGAGAACGATGAGTCTGATCCTCCATCGACGAGGTTATACTACCTTGCTTGTACACGCGCACATAGTCGATGTACAGGCGTTGCGGGAAGATCGTGGTCGGGGTAGGGTTACCGGGCCACCCGCCGCCAACGGCAAAGTTGAAGATGATGTAAAAGGGCTTGGCAGGAATAAAGAACGGCGCCTTGTTGGTGCACTGGGCGCTATCCAGCTTGTAGTAGAGCTGGCCGTCGAAAAACCACGAAATCGACGTTGGTGTCCACTCGGCTACTCTCACACACATCATGCGCTCTCGCCGTGCAACGTAGTAGTACTACCTGCGTAAACGTGGTACTCGTGGTTGAGCGCGACGTCGATGACTTTGCCCGTCGTGCCGCACACGGACGCGTCCGAGTGCAGGTTTGTGTTGCATTTATGACCAAAGTGAAAATTGCCTACCGACCCAGATAAGAGGATTCACGACGCTGCGCTCTACCTACCGTGAATGGCCTTGGGCTCCTTGTTGCCAATGTACTCCATGATATCGATCTCTCCGTCCATGGGCCAGCACCGACCACCCCGCGACATGAGCCTACGACGGAGATGGAAACGATATCTCTTGAGAGCGCACGGACCAGAAGGCCGGCCACATGCCATGGCCGGTTGGTAGTTTCATGCGCGCTTCGAAGCGACCGTACTGCTGAGCAAAGCTGCCCGCCGAGTCCATGCGCCCGGACCGGTACTGCCGCGTGCCGGCGGCCGGCGATGTGTACGACTAGGTGGTCGCTTCGATCACGAGTTTGCCTTTCTCGGCTCGGATTTGGCTGGCCATGTACACTTGTAGCTCCTTGTTGTGCACGCAGTTGTTGTTGGTGGAGCAGTCGTTCTGGAGGCGCCAGCGTGAGGTGTTGAGGGTGTTGAAGTTGTCTTGGAAGTGAGCTGCCACTTGGTGCCACCAGTCAAACTGGCATTGGGAAGGACTAGGATCGTTGATGCGCTGGAGGTGGCGGCGACCGCCGAGACGAGGGCACTCAGCGAGAGAACGAGAAGACGAACGGTGCAGAAGAGAGCCATGGGAAAAGGGAAAATGAGCTTCCGCTGCGTGCATCGGTCGTTTCTGCGTTCTAGTGTGTGCAGCAAGCAGTGCTTGGGAACGTTGTGGTGAGTAATTTCTGATGCGCCGATCATCCGTCCCACTCTCCGCGTCGCGCGGAAGCGGGTTGGAAACCAGATGTGTTTGGCGTGGCTTCTTTGACGGCACTTTGCCCTATGGCAGCGCACGTTCACAGTAGGTCTCGCGACAAGCGACTGGAATCGCGGTTCCCACCAGCCTCCTTCGATGCTATTCCTCCCCATCCTCCTCTCCGTCGCGCAGATTACATAATAAATTTGAAATTCATATACCATCGTGTACTTGGCCAACGCTAGCACTATCGCACTCATGAATCCGGTTACTAGACATGCTGGCGTTCGGTTCGCAACCGTATCCTAGCTACAGGTCCAATCGAACGGTACATCTTCGTCGGGCTTTTCTGGGCCATACAGCTGGACGGCCCGGATTCCATCCATCTCAAAGCTCCACCACACGACCAGATCATTGGAGCCTCCTCTTAACACCACATGTCCAAACAGCAACTATGATACGATCCACTGGATACGATCATTGGGACCGAGGCTGAGCAAGTTGTTTTGTCGACCACGTCTACCCTACCCCTTGGACATTGTCCTGCGCCCACGTGCCTTCTGCAGTGAAGACACATGACTCGTCCAGTCTCGTGCACCACATCAGCTTGCAGCAACATGATGCGTGTGACAACACACAAAGCCCTGGCATTCCTTCGCTCACTTTTACGTTTGCAATGTACTCGCTCCTGCTCTTGCTTCTTGGTGTCGCGTCGGCCACCAACTGCACCACGCTCAACAGTACGGCGCGTCCAGCGCCGTTGAGTCTCTCGCCGCTCGCCGGGTGGCAGGTCACGTTCGAAGACAATTTTAACGCTCTCAACAAGTCGCGCTGGAAGATCGCCAACGAGTGCTCGACCGAGCACGGCTGCGCCCACAACAACGAAGAGCAAGTGTACTTGGCGTCTCAAGTGCGCGTTGAGGACGGCAACCTCGTCGTCGAGGCGACCAACCAGCCGTACACGTCGCCGGCCGCGGGTACGCGACAGTTCCGCTCTGGGCGGCTCGACTCGTCTGGGTCGTTTGCGCAGCAGTTTGGCCGCTTTGAAGCGCGCATCAAGCTCCCGGTCGGTCGCGGCATGTGGCCCGCCTTTTGGTATAGTTCATCGATCGAACATGATGTAAGACGATAGTACGGCGTAGGCTCATGCCGCGCGGCGGGCGGTGCTGGCCCACGGACGGCGAAATTGACATTATGGAGTACGTGGGGCAGTCGCCCGACCAGATTCACGGTGCGAGGATGATCGTCCTGGGCATCCTACTACTCTTTGGATAGGCAACTACCACTTTGGGCCGAGCTGCAACCGCAACTTCCACGATGACAAGGCGGTGTGCGGCAAGGCGGGCAAGTCCAAGCAAGTCGCCCTGGACAAGGATTTCCACGTGTACGCTGGTACGTCTCTTGCATCTTGCAACCAACGTACAATCCACTACAGTCGAGTGGACGCCAACGTCGATTTCGTGGTTCTTTGACGGTCAGCTCTACTACGTCCTTACCAACGCCCAGTGCACGGACAAGGCGCAGTTTTTCATTCCGCAAAAGGCGTTCTACATCATCTTAAACGTCGCGGTCGGCGGCACGTGGCCCGGGAGTCCGTCCGCCTCGACGGTGTTTCCCCAGCGCATGCTCGTCGACTATGTCCGCGTCTACAAGCCCGGTGCGTGACCTCTTTTCCAGGTGCGAGGTTGGAAGTCACCATTTCTATTTCTCTAGCCCACGCCGTGGTTGGACAGACCTAGACACTCCTTTAGCGCCAGACAATAGACGATAGCAAGACCTTAACAACTGCAATCAACTCGTCTCTCTCGGATACCGCCTTGTTCTCCTCCAATAGCCCGAGTACTTGCAAAAGCGGAACAGAGCGCCAAGGAGAAGAGCCCTAACTTGTCTATGGACCATCTTGGTGGTGGGTGTTTCGAATTTCAAAGTAGACGAATCTGGACAGCATGCGTTTGGAAGCCACCCGTTCAATCTTCTTGTCGAGGTCACACCCCAGTTGCATGTGATTGCAATCAAAGTGTCCTCATCAGGACACTCCGTCGATGAGTTTGGTACCCTGCGACCTCGGAGCCTAAACTGGATCCAGGTCGAAATCTGTTGCCGCGCGAATCTGTCTACTGAGGGGCACGCTAGCATTGGCGAGTCGCCAATGCCATTGCAGCACCAGTAATCATGAGGGCGGTGATAACAACATCCGTCATAGTTGGCACTGCTGTGGCATTCGTGCCGAACAAGACGACAAACTTAAGAAGTGCACAAGCATCTTTCATATTCAAACCCAAGCGAAGAGAGCTCCAGGCAATGACGGGTCGTCCTTGCAGCAT
Source organism: Saprolegnia parasitica CBS 223.65 (assembly GCF_000151545.1). Taxonomy (NCBI): domain Eukaryota; phylum Oomycota; class Saprolegniomycetes; order Saprolegniales; family Saprolegniaceae; genus Saprolegnia; species Saprolegnia parasitica. The sequence goes on from NW_012156421.1 coordinate 330,618, forward strand.
TTCGCAAATTTGTTGACCAGATAGTTCTTGATCTCCGTCACAAGAGATCGGTCTCCGGGCTTGCTGTGCTTGCCGGCACCCGCAACGACGCAAATGCAACCATGCCCTTTGGCTACGAGCTCCGGTAACAATTTGTCGATCAGTGTCTTGGCTTGCTTGACTGTGAGGTAGTGCACGTCGATCTGGCCGATTTCACCGCAGTTCCAATTGCGAGAAGTTGAGATGGCCTCGAGACATTTGGCCCTCTTCGCTTGAATCTTCGCCCGGAGTTGACGTTGGATGTCCTTTTCCTTTTCGAGATCCAACCATTTGCCTCTTTCGATGGCTATCTTCCCTCTTGCGTAAGACTGGTTGAATTTGCGAACTTCATCGTATGGCTGAAATTCCTTGTAGATGTGGTCAAGGCTTGTCGGTACTTGTTTGGATGTGCGCCTCTGCTTCTATCGAGAAGAGCAAATTAGCCTCGCGACAACAAAATCAACCTACAACAGGTGCGGTACGTCGGATTGTACTCGGCAGACTTGTGGAAGGAGTGCGGGGATTTATACTCGGCTGTCTTGTACGATGAGCGGGCAAGTCGAGCACCTTCCGATCGGCAGGTTTGATAAAGTCGAACAAGGTCGCCATTGTGGCGGACAACCAAAGTTTAACTGCGCGTCACAGTGATCGCAGTCCTGGTGATCGCAGTCCTGGTCGAATTGTCGAAGCATTTATGTAATACATGGACTGTCGGTATTGGATATTGCTTCGACAAAGTTGGAGAAAAGGTCACAGGTGGGACCTCCGGTTACACCAGCTTTCAGGATTAATTCTATATATTTCTGTCTTCGCACGTGCGTATGCTCGACAAACACATGTCTAAAGACAAAACGATATAGAATAGACATCGATTCAAAATAATTAACCCTCCCACGCCGGGAGCCCTAACCATCCCAATCAACTGGTGTTTTGCCCTATTATAGGCCAAGGGGCCTATAATAGGCCAGTATTTTTAACCTGGGTACAACCGACCTTCTTCTTGGCGGCTTGGCACCGGGCCAGATCAAAGGTGAAGCACAGCAGTGCGATCGGCAAGAGACCGAACGCCATTAGATGGAGTCCAACGATGGCGACCGTGAGCATGTCATGGAGCGAAGAGGTAGCTCTAATACAGTACGTGAGTACCTGGCAGCTAGGGGGTCTGAGTGCGACGCTGGAGACCCTCGTCCAGTAGACTGCTGGCCGGAAGAGCACGAGCTTGCGCCGGCACCATGATGGCTAGGCACTAAGGTTGTCATTGGTGAATACACCTTGGCTGGACAAAATCAAAAACTGCGAAATGGGCTCGGAGGTTTCTGCGTTCTCGACGTGCATGTGCCTGGATAAAGGTCACGCACCGGGCTTGTAGATGAGCATGCGCTGGGGAAACACCGTCGACGCGGACGGACTCCCGGGCCACGTGCCGCCGGCTGCGACGTTCAAGATGATGTAGAACGCCTTTTGCGGAATGAAAAACTGCGCCTTGTCCGTTCGTGTTAAAGCTGATCGCGGTCGGACGCCTGAACTTGACAAACCTAAGCTCGTGTTGAAATACATGGACGACGGCGACCTCCGTCAGCACCCCCATAGGATGCGCAAGGGCGAGACGGAGCCCGTGGATAATTTGACGGCGGACACGGCCCATCCCAAACCCAGCCCACGCCGTGGTTGGCCAGATCTATCTAGACACACCTGCGGCGCCAGACGATAGACGATAGCAAGACCTCCACAACTGCAATCAACTCGTCTCTCTCAAATACCGCCTTGTTCTCCTCCAATAGCCCGAGTACTTGCAAGGGCGGAACGGAGCGCCAAGGAGAAGAGCTCTCACTTGTCTTTGCACTATCTTGGCGGAGGGTGTTTCGCATTCCATCGCTGACGCGTCGCCGAGCCGTTGGTAGACTTCTCCGCCTGGCAATAGTGGGGGCCAGCAATCTCATGCTGAGACGAGCTTAACGGAAGCTTCTACTAGAAGCCACTAGAAGCCTTGATTCACCAGGCATCACGTTTTCTCTTGGCCCTTCATGGATCGCGCGCTGCCTGACTCGGAAAGGAAACAGTCGATGCTTATTTGCGTCAACTGAGCCCCTCGTTCTGTGAATGCTGTCGGTCTCGTCCTGCCGGCGGTTGGTCCGATCGGCAGTTGGCCTTTTACCTCGACAACACCACAAGCAACAAGATGCGCGGAGTGCTCTTGCTGGCAGCCGCCACGCTCGTGATAGGCAGTCAGCCCATGGTGCCAGCGAACGCGACGAACGCAAATGGCAAGTGGACGCTCACCTTTAGCGACGAGTTCAACTCGTTGGACCGGGCCAAGTGGCGCATCCTCAACGACTGCTCGACGACCAACAAGTGCGTCTACAACAACGAGCTCCAAGTGTACCTCGCGAGCCAAGTCTCTGTCTCGAAAGGCAACCTCGTGATCGAAGCCAACAACGTGCCGTACGTCTCGCCGTCCGCGGGCGCCCGGCGGTATCGGTCCGGACGCATGGACACGTCCGGCAGCTTTGCGCAACTCCATGGGCGCTTTGAAGCGCGCGTTAAGCTTCCGTCCGGCCAAGGCATGTGGCCCGCCTTCTGGTATTGCATTCATTTTTGTCATCTCAGGGTTCTCATGACGGTTTTGGGCATAGGATGATGCCGCGCGGCGGGCGGTGCTGGCCCATGGACGGCGAGATTGACGTGCTCGAGTACATTGGGAAGCGCATGCCGCACACCGTCCACGGTACAACACCGTGGCTGCCCAACTGAACGAGAGCGAGAGATGGCGACCTAGGCAACTTGCATTTTGCCAACGCGTGCAACCGAGACTTGCACTCGTCTGCCAACTACTGCGGCGTCACAGGCGGAGCCAAAACGCTGGCGCTCAATACGAATGACTTTCACATCTATGCTGGTACACAAGATCCATCTCCGAGACGAGACAATGAATAAGAACGTAGTGGAGTGGACGCCGACGTCGCTGGCGTGGTTTGTCGACGGCGTCCAGTACTTCAAGATCGACGCAACCCAGTGCCGCACCAAGCCCGCGCAGTTGATACCCACCAAACCGTTCTACCTCATTCTCAACTTTGCAGTGGGCGGCGACTGGCCCGGCAACCCGGACGCGACGTCGACGTTTCCCCAGCGGCTCTACGTCGACTATGTCCGTGTCTACAAGCGAAGCGTGCTCTAATGCGTTCCAAAGAGAATCTGTGAGTCTGTCCTCGTGTACTCTGCAGCAGAAAAGCAGCGATGTACACCACGTGTTGCCTCGTCCATCACGGTCCCTACCCGAAAAAAGTACGAGTCGGCGCGTACGGTGCCGCTGCCGAGTTCCATGTCTTCAACGGATCTGTCAATGGCCTCTTCGGTGCACAGCAAACTGTGAAGGATCAACTCAGACGACCGGACCACCTGTACGTGGCACCATCTGCGGAAGCCTCTGTTTTTACTGGTGCACCAGTCGTCGCCAGATGTGTAACGCTCTCGCACGGAAAGGCCGGAGCGAGAACGACGAAGCAGCAGCAATCGGATGCCGGCGCCCGTCCCGACGCAGTGGCTCGACGCCTTTGTCACGCCGGCCATCTACACGACGAGGTACATACGCGCCGTGCGCTGGATCGTATCGACGACGTTCTGTAGCACGCTCTCGATCCTTGGCTGCGCCTTCATCTTTACCAGCGTCGCGCGGTCCTCGTCCGTGCGCGCCGACACTGTCGACATGACGACGCGCCTCATCGTTGTCATGTCGATCATCGACCTCTTTGACGCGTCGTTCAAGCTCTTTGGCACCTACGCGTACGCGCACCAAACGCTCTGCAACGTCCAGGGCTTCGTCATGAACGCAGCTGGCATCTCAGGTGCGAGTGCGACGTCGTATACTCTGACACGACGATGCGTAGCGGTCTCGTGGCTCTCGTGTATGTCGCACTCGTGGTACTGCTGGGTCGTCATGGGGGACAGCGAGGCGCGGCTACGGAGCCGCTTTGGCGCGTACGTTGCGTTGAGCTTTCTGCCCTCGATCGGTGTCTCGCTGTACCTTGGGATTGACGGCAAGTATGGCCCCGCAACGTTCTACTGCTGGATCGCCGACTCGCACCAAGACCTCCGCCTCTCGTGCTTCTTTACCTGGGTCGGTGCCTCAGCGCTCTTTATCGTCCTCACGAGCTTCCTTGTCTGCCTCGACGTCTCGCGCCGCGCCAAGCTGTACATTGATTTTTCTATCCGTCGTCGTACTACGGCTCTTCTAGGCAAGAAAACACCGAGGTCGAAGCGTCCGTGTCGGCCATCTACAACAAACTCGCCGCGTACGTCTCGGTTTTTGTGTTTGTGTGGGGCCCTTGCATTCTCAACCGGCGTACGTCCTCCTCGGACATCCATTCCATTCCCATTCTATCGTCTTGCTCTAGTGGTCGAGTGGCAGCAGCAGCCAATGGACCCGCCGACGCTGTGGCTTCTCGGCCTCCACATCGTCTGCAACAACGCGCAAGGTAGAGACCGCGATCGTGGAAATGTGGGTTTCTGAGAAGGGGTAGGGTTTCTGAACGCCATGATCTATGGCGGCGCGTTCCGGCTGCTCTGGAAGCGCTGCGCCGGCGACGTCATCGAAGACGACACGGCAAGCATCCGCACGAGCTTGTGCTCGACGCAGCAAGTCGCAGACACATCGTCGCACGTGCTCTCGATCTTTGCGACGACCTTCAACATGGGCGAAGGCGCCGCGCCGTCCGATCTCGTACGACGTGTCGACTCTGTACCCTGTGATCCTCATCTCTGCTCTAGTCGAAATGGATCGCAGTGGGCCACGACCTCTACGTGATTGGGATTCAAGAATGCTTGGACCTCGGGGGTCTCCGGGCAGCGATCAAGTCGTTCCTTGAGCGCAGCGCGCGGCGGCCGTTTACCGACTACACGCGGGACATTGGCAGCACCAACACGGCCTTGGGCTACCACGTACGTTGACGCGCGCTGGGCTATATCAACGGTCGCTGTAGGGCTTCATCGGCATCTTCATTTTTGTGCCCCAAGACAGCGTCGATGCGGGGCACTTTTCGATTCCGTCGCCGACCAACCCCGAGGTATATCGGACGGTAGAAACGAAGATGTCACTCACGGGTGCGTCAGGTCAACTGCGGCAAGACACTGCACATGCGCACGGCCAACAAGGGCGCGGTGGGCCTTGCGTTCCGGTACCTCGACACGTCGATCGCGGTGGTGTCGTGCCACCTCGCGTCGGACGCCAAGGTCAGCGGCTTGCTCTTGTCAAGAGAGAAAACGTCATGCTGCGTAGGGCAAGAGCCAGCTCCGACGGCGCAACGAAGATGCCGCGCTCGTGTGGCAGTCGCTCCACCTCTCTTCGGACGACCACGTGATGGACTTTCCACTCTTGCACCACCACACGATCGTGCTGGGCGACTTGAACTACCGGCTCACGCGCCTCCACGCTTCGCCCGAGACGATTCTCAACCTTGTTGAAGGCGCCATGCACGAGCGCAAATGGCCCAAGCACGTCACGTCGCCGCCTCCGTCGTCGTCGACGACGGCCACAGACGACGACATCAACAACGAGCTGGCACTGCCCCCAGCAGCTGACGGCGCGTGGGCAGACGTGCTCGACCACGACGAGCTCCGCGCCGTCTTGCAGCAGCACTCGGTAGCCTCCATTACGGACCAGGAGCGACGTCAAAACGACGGTCCTGCGTAGGCGTTTGCAGGGTTCGCCGAAGCGCCCATTGCATTTCCTCCAACGTTTCGAAGGAGACGAGGCACGTCGCTCTTGAGCGCCGCCAAGATCAGCGACAGCTTCTCGCTGCATGTCGCCAACGGCGGCGGCGTCCGTGTCCCGTCCTACACGGACCGCATTTTATACCACTCGCTCCACGACCTGAGAGTACACTTTGGCGTGTCGCAGATCGACTAACTACAACGTGTCGCATAGCACAACCTGCGCTGCGCATCGTATCAGTCCCACGAGAGCGTCGACATCTCGGACCACAAGCCCGTGAGCTGCGTCTTCCTCATTGCAGCCAAGGAGTCCCCGTTCCAAACCCCGCTCGATGTGACGCTCCTGAGCGACGCACCTCGCCCGTCGCGGATGACGGTATCGTTGATGATCTTGCTTGGCATGTCCTGATGTGTTTAGGACTATAACGGCGTCAGAGACTGCACCGTCTTGCTCCAAGACCTCCACGTGCAGTGGATCTCGCCGCACGAACGGCCATCCCTCTACCCCACCAGCGACGACGGCAGTATGGACGCAGGTGCCGCCAGCGGTACTAGTCTGTGCACGAAAGACGACCCTCACGGACGATCTATACGTGGTGTAGATGAGCCGCAGCATGTGACGACCATCTTTCCACTGCCGCTCGAAGACATCTTTGCCGAGCAGCGCAAGGTACTAGTTCCTATCCTCTACCATAGACGTCTCATGTCGGGTCGCAGCTGCACGAACTCGCCGCGCGCTGGGAGCACGGCGTCGTTAAGGCCCCCATCGGGCGACATGGTCGGAATTTCAACCAGTTTCACGTGGCGATGGAGGACGCGATGCAGCAAGGGATCGTGCACCGCTGCTACGCGCAGGCCAAGCGCCACATGCACCTGGCGCTGAGCGTCCACTCGACGTCGCGGTCGCTCGGACAGTGCACGCTGAGCCTCGACGAGGCATTTGTGCACGCCAACCGGGGCCACTGGGTCGCGTTCGAGCACGACTTGAGCGCCCACGGGGCTCGCACCGGCGTTGTCCGTGGTCGTCTTCTGTTTAAAAGCAAATAAAAAGATGCACGACGAGGGCCATCGGATCGATCGCAACAACTGGTATTGTGAAAACCGGCGTTTTTGGCGGGTGGGGGTCTAAAATGAGCTGTTTATTCGCCCACACGGACGAATTATCCGGGTCGATGGACGCATTATTCGTCCGGATAGCGTTACTCACAACGAATTACGAATCGGTCTTCCTGTATCCGGGCGATTTACGACGCAAATCGTCCATAGGACGGACAGATTACTGGCGAAACGAGCGATTGGCGGGTACAGACCCGCCAATCGTCGACTCGACGCTGCATTGCGTCCATTCAGTTTCCGAATTGCGCCTTCGATGGCGTACGACAAGCAGCTACGGTGGCGTTGCATTGTTTTATACTTTGTGTATGGCATTGAAATGAAAATGATTGCTGTTCTACTGGGTATGGCCGTGCGCTCTATCGAAAGATGGAACAAGCAATTCAAGGAGCTTGGCCACGTTAGTCCCAATACGCTGCGTAAGATCAGCGTCTCGTGGCCAACCGAGGTCATTGGGTTCGTTGAAGCGTACGCGTGTGACTTCCCATGTTTTTATGTCGAGGAGCTACAGGAGGCACTCCAGTGCAAATTTCCTGGGCTTCAGCGATGCTCTGTGTCTTCTATATGTCGAGTTCTATACGCCAACCTTGGCGTACAAATCCATGCTGGAGGGCTTGGATAGCGTCACCGTCTTGGACGCCGTCGACCTCGACCTGCCGTATTCGGCCATGATGGTGTCGGTGATGGCGCCTACACGCTGGAGTAGCACGCCGCATCCTTCGTTGTGTGCATGAACGAACGTGTGGGTATCTGCAGTGACGCGTCCGGTCTGAGGAGCTCCAATCTTGACCGACAAGCAGCAGCTAAGCTGCTCGGGAAGCGGGACTGACCGCTGCAGTCGCGGCGCCATGGGTGAATGGACGAAATTGCCGACGAAATGTGAACTGCTCTCGCCATTTCATTTGGCCCATGTATTTTTATTGTTCACAAGTATCGCCATATACATTTTTACAATTATATCTTCTTCGACTGAATTATATTTCGCTTGAACGTTTTAGCACCTCGGCAATTTTTATCCGGACGAATTAGCGGGTGGCCACCGACCGAATTGTTGTTGCGGCAGAAAAAAAAGTCAACGAATTGGACCCCGATTTCATGACGACAAAAACGCCGGTTTTCACAATAGTAGCTGTCTAGGACAGGAGAACTTTGAGTCAGGCGGTTTGCACCCAGGATCTTACTCCTAGGGATCCAGGTGACTGCAGCCAATCGTCAGAGACCAAGGGAATTGCCTTCAACATCCGCGTCGACACCCGCCCAAGCACCGTGCACTCTCGCGCACCTGCGGCCCGTGGGACTCGCCGTCGTACTGTAGTGCGTAGTGCTTACCGACGCGACGGTCCGGTCTCGGACCAACGCGAGCGGCGCTGCAACGATCGCAAGGTCGGGGCTTGTGGCATGAAGAAGATGATTGCACTTTCTGTGACGTGGCTCCTCGAAGAAGGAGAAGGGGCTTGCAATGTTGGCCTGTCATCCGGATAAGCGGCCAGCCGCGTCGGCGAGGAAGGCGCGGGCATCCGGATACGGTGGCTCCAAAAACGAGCTGCTCAAAGCGCAAGTCGCCAGCGCCGAGTCGTCGTCGCCAATGGAGCCGATGGCCGTCGTCCAAGCCCTCCTCTCGCCCCGCTCCATGTCCAACCCCGTGAGCCCGACGACGAGGCCGCCTGCCCGCTCGCGCCGCAACAGCGTCGAGGCCGAGCCGAAGCGGTACTGCGACACGGTCGTGCATCCGATCGACTATCGTTGTCGTAGGAAGTTTACGAGCTTTCCCCTGCCTGGCGCAAGCGCCGACAAGGTAGCCGCAGAGTCCATGGGTCGATGAGGGCTCATGCACACGCTTTGTAGGCCGGGATGCAGCTGCCGCCGCCCGAGGCGAATCCACGTACGATCCTCCATCGCATCCTGCGTGTCGCTGTCGATCGTCGTTGATCGTGACCCTTCTAGTCTTTGGCGACCGCGCGTCGCTGGTGACGCCGCCAACGCGCGACCGGACGTTCTGGATGCCCGACAATGTCTGCAAGGTAGGATCGTGCTGCCATCTTGTTCACGCGTCAATCGAGTCGAACAGGTCTGCCGCGAGTGTGGCGAGGCGTTCAACCTCTTCAAGCGCCGCCACCACTGCCGCCTTTGTGGCCTCATCTACTGCCACGCGTGCAGTCCGCACTCGATTGAGGGCTCGGAGCACGGGTATCCGAACCAGAACATCCGCATCTGCAAGCGCTGCTTCAAGACGCTCGACCCGTCGACCGGCGTCGAGATGAGCGGCTACGACCTCGACCCAGCCTCGCCGACGTCGCCGCTCATGCCCATGAGCCACACGGTCTTCGACTACGATACGCACAACGGCACTACTTTCAACACGCTCGTGTCGGACGCCATCAGCGACGACGTTCCGTCCTCGACCGCGGTCGTCGCGCCGACGTCGACGATACCGAGCTTTCGCCGTCGGCCGAGCATGGAGCTGCGCGGTGCGCTCGCGATCCTCCAGCGTCAGGACACGCCGCTGCTGCCGATGCCACCGATCGGCGAAGATGCAGCGTCGCCATCGCTCTTGGAGCGGCACCAGGTGCCTTCTCCTGTCTTGGACGCGAGGAATGGATGGAGATGTGTGTAGGATGTGGCGGCGAGCCAGCTCCAAGCCTTGCTGCTGCAGCGTATGGAGGCGATTCCGCTGCCATCTCTCGACCGCCAGCTGCTACTTACCGACGTCAAGCAGCACATTTCGTCGACGACCAAGCGGTTTGTCGAGATGCCGTACTTCCGCACGCACCTCGGCTTCAACCACCAAGACCTCATTACCGTCAAGACGATCGCGGCGGCGAAAGCTACAGCTGCGGCCTCGTCCAAGGGGTCGTGTGCCACAAGAATGTGAGCCACAAGAAGGCGGCCAAGGTCCTCGAGTCACCACGCGTGCTCGTCTTGCGCGACGGCATCGTCTTTGGCCACGCGACCGAGCGTCTTAGCTCGCTCGACACGCTTCTCGACCAAGAAAAGACGTACATGAAGCTCATCGTCGAGAAGATCACGCGCATGCAGCCGCACATTGTGTTTACGGGCCAGAGCGTCTCGCGGCTCGCGCAGGACCTCCTCGCCGAAAACAACATTGCGCTTGTCCTGAACGTCAAGCCCGAGCTCCTTGCGCGCATTGCCCGGCACACGAAAGCGACCATCGTCCAAAGTACCGAGCACCTTGTCGCCGACGATATTGGCGTTCTTGGACGCGCGTGCTCGTCCTTCCATGTCGAGACATACCTCGTGCAAGACCAGGTGCGTGTCCATCGACTCGCGGACACGGCTCATTGCAGAGTACGGATCGTCTAGGAAAAACCGAGCCGGAAGCGCGAGTCGTACATTTACCTTGAAGGCTCCGAGCCCGAGGCCGGTGGCACGATCGTGTTTCAAGGCCCGGACAAAGGCGTCTTGCGGCAGCTAAAGGCGCTCTGGGTCGACGTCGCCGCGATGGCATACGACCTCTCGCTCCAAGCGTTTGTCCTCAACGACCTCATGTACCCGGTTGTCCCCGTCTCGAAAAGTACGACCTTGCACGCCGTCAAGGGCATGGTCAAGCAGGTCGACGTACCCAACCGCCCCAAGTACGTTCCATGTGCGTCGCCGACCGAGTTTGCACTCGACTATTACTCGCCGCTCGACAAGGCGCTCGGCGCGTACCTCTTCCAGGACTGCATTGCGCCCAGTACCAAGTGCCAAGTGGCCACCTGTCGCGTCCCACTCATCGATCACATCCAGACGTACTCGTGCGGCAACGGGACGGTCTTGGTGGCGGTCGAGAACCTCCCGGAGAAGGAGCGGCTTCAGATCAGCGCGGTTGTCGACGAGGCCAAGCCCGAGATCTCGTTTTGGCGCTACTGCCGCGAGTGCGCCAAGGTCGTGACGCCGTTTGTGATGCTGTCGTCGATGGCGCTTCAATTTTCGTTTGGCCGGTTCCTAGAAATCATCTTTAGCATCCAAGGCCGCATGCAGCCGGCGCACGATGGCGTCGACTGCACCCACGACGGCCAAGCGAGCCATTTGCTCTACTTCAACTGTGGGCGGCATGCGATTCGCGTCGAGTACCGAGAAGAGCGACCGTGGTTTGTGCAGCACGACAACTGCCTTCCGTTTGACCCGATGTGGTACCTGGGCCTGCAGCAGTCGCTCGCGAAAGACCTCATGACGCCGATCGCCGATTTTATCGTGCTGATCCTCAACGAGATCCACGACTTGCCGACGAGCCGCGGTGCCATGTGCCTCGAGCTCCGCGTCGAGACGGCCAAGAAGGAGCTCATCGCGCAGCTCCGGCAACTCATGGCCCACGGCGAGTTTTCCGCGACCGCCCACAACGACGACGAAGACTCGATTGTACGAGTGATCGAATTTGTCGTCGACAGATTGTCTGATTGTTTTGCGTAGGTCGATGTCAACACGCTGCGCCGGTCCTTCTACCACCTCGCGTCCGAGTGGGTGGCCGCCTTGCAAAAGCTGCAGCACGTGGACGAGGTGCCATTGCGTATCCTCACGACCGAGCTGGCGGGAAGCTCGCCGAGCAGCGTCGTGCCATCGCCCACGACCGCGACGCCAACGACGCTCGAGGTGGCCAAAGTCGAAGCCGAAGCCATCGTCGAGGCCCTACTCGAGGCGCCACTGCCGCTCTCGCTGCCGCCGCCGACGACGTGGAAGTCGACGTTGGGCAGCATCTTGCTTCGGAGCACGGCCAACAGCCCACGCCATAGCCATCATCCGCTCGAGCTGCCCGAACTCGTGACCGCGGGGTCACCGATGCTGCCGCCGGGAGCCCACGGCCGCGTCATTGGCGTGTATGAGGAGCTTCGGTTTTCTTTTGCGGCCTATGCGCTCAACTCGGTCGAGTACGAGACCGAGCTCGCGGCGCTCAAACTGGTCGACCTCCACACGGCCTCGACCGAGCAGCTATTGCGGTCCAAGACGGACACGAGTCTCAAACTCAAATACGCGCACACGCCCGAAATTGAGTTTACGTGCGTCGTGCACTATGCCATTCAGGTACACTACGTCGTGGCGTCATCGTCATCGTTTCCATCTCTAGTTTGAAGCGCTCCGGAGCCTTTTTTACGGTCGCCACGCCGACTACCTTGCATCGATTGCGTCCTGCGCGACGTGGCAAACCAAGGGCGGCAAGTCGGGTGCAAGTTTCTTCCGCACTCAAGACAAGCGCTTCGTCATCAAGTACATCTCCCAGACCGAGCTGCAGGTACGCCTTGTACGCAGTCATCTAATGCCGACGAGATATTTTGTGTGCAGTGCTTCCTGGCGTCGGCGGTTGCCTACTGCGAACACATCGCGCGCGTCTACTACGACGGCATCCCGAGCGTCCTCTCCAAGATTGTCGGCGTCTACTCGGTCACCAAGGCCAAATGGACCGAGCACATCGTTGTGATGGAAAACATCTTTGGCGGCGTCGACGTCTCGCCTGTCTATGACCTCAAGGGCACGACGCGGAACCGATATGCGCCGGCCAGTTCGTCCGTGCTCCTGGACGGCAACCTCCTTGTGCAGACCCAAGGCCTGCCGTGCCCACTGCACCCGCGGTCGTACGAGAAGCTCGTCGAGGCCATCAAGCACGACGTGGCCTTCCTTAGCGACAACAACATCATCGACTACTCGCTCGTGATTGGGTACGTTCCGGACGTCGACCTCTCGCAGGACGCGTCGGTTGTCGGCAACGAGAACGCGCACCTTGGCAAGACGAACCGCGTCATGCTGGTCGGTATCATCGACTACCTCCGGCACTTTGACTTTATCAAGCGCATGGAGAGCGTCGGGAAGAGCGTCACGATGATCGCAGGCCAGGATGCGCCCACGATTGTCGAGCCCAAGATGTACGCCAAGCGGTTCGCGGATGCACTCTCGCTGCAGTACTTTATGCCCGTCCCGAGTCCCTCCGGCAGTATGCTGCTATAGCATGGACGAGCTATAAATCAAACGACATGTATAATCTCGTGTCTTATGGGTGGTCCTTCTTGAGCGAGTACCACGTGAGCTCCTTGGCCTTGGTGAGGCGCAAGACGATCTTGTCGTCCTTCTTCTTCAGCGACGCGTTCATAATGTCCTCGTACAAGGTCTTGATCTTGAAGACGAGGTCGGCGCCGGTCGCGTCGAGGCCGCGGATGCGCACGTCAATGGAGCGCGCGGCCCACTCGAGCACAATGTTGTCGTCGGCGATGGCACCAACGCCGGCGAGGTCGACGTACACGCTCACGGCCTTCTTGCCATCCGCCCAGGCGTACGCCGTGATGGCCTTGTCCTTGGAGACCGGCGCCGGCGCCTCGGACGTGGCGAGGAGGCGCGGCTCGCACTGGCCGTCCCATGCGTGGACTTCAACGTCGTGGCGCTTCTTGTGCGCGTAGTAGTAGGCGTTCTGACCCTTCTCGCGGATGTTGGACTCCAAGGCCGATGGCGCCGTCTCCGTGCTCATGATGGTAGTAGTGTGTCTTCTAGAGGCAGATGATTAGTGACCGCTGACTAGGTCGACGTCGTCGGCGGCGTTGGCGGCAGCGCTCGAGGACGTCAAGTGGGCTCCCATACCACACGTGGTCGAATCGAATGTGGTGCAAGTGCAAAGTCGCAACCGGACACGTGGACTGGAATATCCGGAATCTTCAACTTCTAGAAATTTCTCAATTGAGTCCATTGAGAAACGATCTTTGAGCAACTATAATTCACGCAGGACACGTCTACCGCAGTAGGCGGGTCCATGTCGATATCAGTAGTCGTAGCCGTCGTCCAAACCAAGCGGAGCCCAGCGTCGTAGGTCAAAGAGGCTTGGCCCGCAACGGCACGTCAACCATCGGCAACTCAAAGAGAGCAAGGTCATAAAGCAAGGGCGCCTCGTGGCCATCGTCGTACAAGTAGAAAAGTCTCTGCAGGTTCTTCAAGAGCAGCAACATGCAGACAGCATGTTGCTGCTCTTGAAGAACCTGCAGAGACTTTTGTACTTCGCACGGTCGATGTCGATGTGCTTTTGAGCTCGAGTTGAGTTTAGTGCGAGGTATCCGGCGACCGGATACCGACAGGGGACAGCCATGCACACGATGACGCCGTACTGCTTCCCGCCGACCGCGTTCGAGGCCGAGGCCTTCCGCCCGCTCGAGTTCCTCGAAGAATGCCAGAGCCGCCATCCGATCGCTCAGGTTCACCGCGACCTCGAGGCCTTCAAGCGCTCGCTGGAGAACCAGGTAGATATTGGGCCGACGCCTCGACGACGTCTGCATCCGTCGTTCTCGTAGCTGGTTGCCATCATCGACAAGGACTACGCAGAGTTCCTCCAGCTCTCGACCAAGCTCAAGGGCGTCAACAGCGCCGTATCATCGCTCCGAGAACCGCTGGTTGTCATCATGGACCGTGTTCTCGCCGTGCAAGCCGCCGCCGCCGACCTCGTGGACAAGGCCGACACACAGATTCGCGATCTGCAGCGGCTCGAGCAAACGAAAGCAGATCTTGGTCTCACCATCACGTACGTACGACGCCGTCTTTGGCCTCCGCAGCGCCATGCCTCTGTCCTAGACTCTGCGAAAAGCTCGACCTCGTCGAAAGCCTGTTGCACGTCGCTTCCGGCGACGGCCCGGCGTCATCGTCCGAGGATGACAGCGACATGGAAGACGATGTGTACATACCAATGCCAAGTCACGACCAAGCGCAAGTGCTGGAGCGCGTGGCCAAGCTCACTGTTGAGCTCCAGTACCAGATCGCGCTCGGCGCAGACGTGCCGTCTGTCCAGGTACCTCATCGATGATCGATGGAGCGTGTGGCATGGTGTGCTGTAGGCTGAGGAGCCCCGCATGTCGGCCATCGAGCGCGTGCTGCGTGAGAAGCTCGAGGTTCGTCCGTCGCCATCGGATCGTAGCCAATGCATGCGTTGTATCACTAGGCAGAGCTCGCGACCGAGATCGTGCCCGACTCCTTTTACGCTCGCGATCACGTCATCAACGTCATTAACGTCAACCGGCTCTTGCGCGCCTACGTGGCGCTTCAAGAGACAGCGGTGCCCGAAGAGATGGTCGGGCGCCTCCTCGTGCAGCCTTTTTTGGACTCGACAATGACGCGGTCGCGCTTGGACGGCCGTAGTCGCGGGTCGTGCGAAGGCCTCGGCAGCATCTACTCTGCGATACTCGAGTTTGTCACCAAGACGCTCGGTGGCGTCCTCGCGCTGCCTGTCTGCCAAGGCTCGGCCAAGAACAGCGTCGACCTCCTCACGCAGTCGGTGCGTACATGGCAACTTGGATAACTGCAGCTTCTACTGATCAATTGCGTAGATCTGGAAGCCCGTGTCGGCGACGCTCTGCGAGAAGCTGCCCGAGATCTTCATCGCGTACAACCCCGACCGCATGTACCACGTACGATCTTGCATTGCACTGCGCTATGGCATTGAAAGCGGCTTGCGGGGCTAGAACTACTCCGCGTCCACGGGCTTTCTCACGTCGCTCGAAGCGCTGTGTACCTCGGGTGAGGCGCGGACACGGCTGCGGCTCAGCGCCGCACCGTTTTACGACAAGTGGAACCTCGACGTGTACTACCAGCTGCGGCACTCGGAGCTGACGCAGGCGCTGTCGACGAGCTTTGGGCAGCGGCCGCCCGACGCGACCTTTCTCCAAGAGACGCGGATCGAGGAGTTTGTGTTTCCATCCGCCAAGCAAGTGGCGCTCTTGGCGCGCAAGTGCTTTCGCGACGGTGTTTTGCTGGCTGCGCAGACGCCCAAATTCGCGCGTCTCAGCCTCGAACTCGTTGCCGCGTTCGTTCAGTACTGGCAGCCGCCGCTGACGACAGCACAGCGCCTCGCCGCCGAGAAGGAAAGCGGTATGTTTGGCACCGTCAACCACAGCTGTGTGGCGTCGGCTGACGATGTCTTTGCGTGTGGCAATGATTTGCACCGACTGCAATCTCTGGTAAAACATCGCGGAGTCCCCATGCTTCCAATGGTGATTGGTCTAGATCGCGTCGGACCTCGTGCCAGAGTTGCGCCGTCGACTGACACACGCAGTCCCCTCCGAGGAGGCGGGCGTGCTGGCCACGTCGCTGCTAGCACAGGTACCCTCTTGCGTGTTTAAACAGGTTCAGACGGCCTACGTCCTAGTCGCTCAAGGATCTCGCCGACCTCGAGGCGATCTGCTGGGACATTGCCGCCAACCTCGTGACGGACGACTGCATGAAGCTGCTCCCCGCTGTTCGGTATAGACCCTCGCGCTTGTGATTATTATGTCTCACGCATTCCATTAGCACCATCAAGGGCCAGTACCAGATGACCAACAAACCAATGCCGTCAACGCCGTCGCTCTACGTGGCAACGATCGTCAAGCCGCTTGAGAGCTTCTTGGCCAAATGGGGTGCACCGCTACGCGACAATAGCGGGTTTGCCCAGCGCGTGCTCTTTGCGACCTGCAGCACGTACGCGTCATTGGCCTTGGAGCTGCTCAAGTCGGCGGCCGAGCTGGAAGAATCGTTGAAAAGCCGCAAGCTGCAGCGTGCCTCCGTAGGCATTTCAGCCGCCTCCAAGACCGTCTTACATGTCTCGATGTAGACGGCGACGACCCTCGATGGTGTGTCCGACACGGACAAGATGCGGCGCCAGGTCGAGCTCGACATGCTTGAATTTGGACGGTGCGTTCTTGATACTTTGATACTTTCCGGCAGGAAAAGATGGTGTCTCACTGCATGGGACGATGTTAGGCTCGCACGCGCACTGCACGTCGAGATGGACAAGTGCGACGAGTACGCAGCCATCCTGCGACACGTGGAAAGCGCGTAGGAGCTTTTACCCCTTGACCGCAACGTTGTTCGGATACGCTGGATACCGCCAGCAATCGTCTTCAAATGCACCGCTTTGTTTCTTTTTTGTCATGCGCACCAATTCTAGCAACCTCGCTAACCACGGACCAGAGTCGTGCTCGGCGACCACTTCTTAAGCTGTCGTTGCTGGTCAAATCGCTCAAGAAGAGGAGTACAGCAACGCAGCAACGTTGTCCAAGCCCCGCAGGCTTCTGAAGGCGTTCAATGGTCGCGTCCTCGAAGATTAAGGGTTCAAACCCCGCTGGCACAACGTTGTTTTGTGTTGACTCGCAGCAGCAACACGACGAACGTACTATATTACGTGTACTCGCCGCTGGTAAGAACGCCAGTTCAAACCTCAATTTCACGCGTCGCAGCGTTCGTTTGCTCCAGATGCTGCACCGCTAAATACACAAAAACGAGCTAATAAGCCGTCTACTTTTGTGGCACGGTCGTTTGAGCTACGTCGACGCTACGCCCGCCGCCCACGCGACCGGGTGTGGCCACGTCCGCCTCGGTGACGGGGCCGCTCTCGACGTCCATCTCGTTTAAAATCCCGAATCCGACGCCGCCCGCGGCTGCAATCACTGCGTCGTCCAGACCAAACGCACGCTAAGAGGCGTCTCGGCTGGCGCTCCAGTGGCACAAAGCTTGGGCGCTGCTGCTCGCTGCCGATCGGGCTACCTCGACCGTCGAGCGATGCCAGGAAGTCGTTGGTGGCCCACGATTGGGATGTACATCGAAAGGCGACATCATCGGGAGAATAGAGCGCACCAGCACAAGAGGAGTCTCCGCCAGCAACGACGTTGCCGGCGCAGAGGTTGGTAGTGGCACAATGCGTTCACGGAGGGCAGCTTTCGCGTTCACAGGTGGCGCTTGGCGGGGCGCGGCTGCTGCCTGCCCTGGGCGCATCCCGACTGCGAGCAACAGAGGTGCACCGTCGTTGTCGGGACTGTCCTTGTCGTCCGAATCGGCATAGTCGACAAGCTTCTTGCGGCGCTTGATGGCGTCTGACGCGGCCTCGCTCGCGCGGCGCTTTGCTGAGCGTGTTTTTGTCGCCGTCATGCCGCACGCCTGATGCGAGTCGCTCCAACAAGGCATGAAGCAGGCAGTAGAGACGGGCCCGTACGCGATGCTCCTCGGGCCAAGACGGGCGAAGGCCGCTTCGTCGTCAGGTAGCGTCTCGATACAAGCCAGCACTGTGGATTGTTCGCTCTCGAGCTCGGCACGGCGCGAGAGCTGTGGGGCTCGCGCGGCTCGGACGTAAAGCTCGTCTGGCGCGTCGTCGTTGGCGCTGCTGTGGCGACGCGACGCGTGGACCGAGACTGCACAGCTGAAGTCAAAGCCTCGGGATGAGCGCGGTGCTGGCGGCGACTCCGGCGCTTCTCGCGTCAAGCAGGCGGCAGTGGGCTCGATGCTTGTCGGGTTGCTGTCGTTTTGGCGAATGCAATCTCGACGATCACAATACATTAATCCGGACAAAATTGGCCAATCAAAATCAAGTAAAATTTAGTAAAACCAACCACGCGCCAACAGCTCGCGCCAACAAGCATCGATTCAAGCCAATCCAATGGAGCTCGATCTTTCCGGATACAAGACCTATGAGTGCATCAAGTTGAAACTCTTTTTGGTGGCGCCAAGTCCCGTGTGCACGCAGCTACCGTTGGTCAGCGTATCGAGGACGTCCTCACAGCGGCAGCAGGACTTTTATTGAATGATGATCGCCGCCATGCTACGATCCGATTCGACTCTCTTGCCCAGTCTCGATGTGTTGAAGGCGCGGTCATTAGCGACGAGATACCCGTGCAGGTCCAACACCAAGGCACTTGAAAGCTCTTTCTGCAGGCACGTAGAGCGGCTGTTGCTGTGTGTCGCCCGAGTGCACGTGACATCCGGGAACTCAAGGCCGATGCAACATGTATGCAGGACCAAATAGTACTGCGTTGGGTCTCACATTCTGCGCTACTCCTCCCTCGACGTTGCATCGTCGACTTCGATTACGAGTGGTCGTAGCGGCTCGGGGCTTCCCAGCTACCACGACAAACTAAGAGACAGAATCCAAGCTGCAAAGTACCTGGCGCTGGATCTCCTGGAGCGAATTCAGCAGAAACTCGCGGTGCTTTCGCGACGTCGAGTGCTCGTCTTCGCTGGGCGCGACGCTCGGAAACGACGCCGGTAGCTGCTTTTTGCCTTGGCCCTTGCCTTCTTCTCGAACGTGCTGCTCGTGTCGTCGCGTCCCACAAGCTTTTGCACGATAGCATATGGATTTCGCTTGGTGGTTTTGAGACCGCCCAAGGTTGGCGTTGTCTTGAGCGCATCGAGCCGCGACGCGCTTTCCACCATGTGCTGCAGAGGGCGATGGAACGACTCGGAGTTGAGGTGCGACGCGGTGAGGTCCGTGAAGAAATCGTCTTCCTTCTTGACGAGCGAATGCGCGAGGACGTTGGGGTTGGGCACCATGGCGGGCACCAGCTTCCACTCGTCGGGCATGTACGGCACCTTTTTCAAATCGTCGCGCTTGACGTCGCTCGGGAGGCTGCGCTCCATGTCGCTCAGCATCGTATGGTCGATCCGCATGGGCAGCGTCGGCGGGTCCGTGAACGGGTACTGGGTCTTGACCGTCATCTTGAGCGCTGGTTTTGCTTTCACGGGTTTCGGCAGCCACGCATCGTCCGGTGGCTTGGTACTTTTGACTTCAAAGCGCGCTTTGAGCGGTGGCACGAGCCGCTTGGGCCGTAAAATCGCAGGCGCGTGCTCCCGCACCGTATTTACTTCGAGCGCCGACGTGCTAAAGTCGGCGTACACGAGGTAGCAGTTCTCGCAGACCGGCGCCGTCTTGTACAGAAAGACCGGGTCGGTCGCAAAGCGAAGAAAGTCGTGGACGGTCAAGTTCGGATGGAGATAGAGCAACACGGGTGGGATCGTCACGTCCGCCTCGGTGACGGGGCCGGTCTCGACGTCCATCTCGTTTAAAATCCCGAATCCGACGCCGCCCGCGGCTGCAATCACTGCGTCGTCCGGCGGCCATAGGACCACTGAGGCCTTGGACGCGCGGAGGTGCGTGAGGAGCTGCCGAAAGTGCTCGATCACGGCCTTGTAGCTGGCGTGGAGCATGTGTACTTGGTCAATCGCCTTGGCGCAGCTGGTGCACTTGGCGATCACCGCGTTCTTCTTCGAGGGTTTCCCGTCCGGCATCGCGCTAAGGTGCACGAACGCTGGGACTTGGGCGTCGGATGTCATGTCGATCGGCCGATGCTCGCCATGCGAGAGCCGAATCGAGGACGACCAGAGCAGCCAGACGCGGTCGTCGGCGTCCGTCTTGAGGTGGAGCACCATGCGCGAGATGCGGTACTTGTGGAACGACACCTCCATGACATGATCGACGACTTGTTCGCAGAGGTACTGGATGTCGCCCGGCAGAATCGAGCCGCGCACGGGATCTACATCAAGACAATCATGATGACGATCCTTGCAATGCATGACAAAGTCATCATTTTTGCACAAATTGAAGTGTGTACCAGGGTTGCTGTAGGCGTCGGCGCCATCGAAGGTCACGGCGCGCTCGTAGATACCATACCGCGTGTCGTGCAGCTTGCGCACGTTCGTCTTGCGCTCCAGCAGACACATCTTGGGTGTCCAGACCGCGCGGATCATGGCTACGATATATTGATACAAAGGCTGGAAACAACAGGGTTGTACAGTTGGACGCGCCCTTGGAGACGACAAAGCGCTGCAGCACGCCATTATGTACTTTGGCTCGGTTGTACAAGAAGTCCTCTGCCACCATAGCATTGAGGTATATCTATCGACGAGAACGACGTACTGAGGCCGTCGACGTTGAGGTACTCGATCGTCGGGCTGTCTATGCAGGTCCTCGTAGAGCCGCCGCGAAGCTGCTGTCGGTACCGTTCTCCATGTAGATGTAGTAGGCGACAATGTCAATGCCGCAGAGCTTGCGGCAAAACTCCTTTTCGATCTGAACGTTGGCCAGCGACGCTTTGGCCTTCTTCTTGACCTTGCCCGACTTGGAGGTAAAGTACCAGTACGCGGGCTGCGTGAACTTGTAGATGATCGTATCCGGAATCAAGAGCGACGGGCCGCCGCCAAACTCGTCCTTGCACCAGAGGTAGTAGAAGAGGTTCTCGACGAGTCCATCGCCGTCGAGCGCCCAATTGGCCTCGTGCTCCATTATTTGGATCCGATGCGGCCTTTCCCACTTGGCCCTTGAAACGACCAGATCTTTTTTGTATCTTTCATGGGCAACTCCGTCTGCGGCTGCGGTCGCGTCCCGCCGCCGAGCGACGACGTCATGGACGCGCTCTTCGCGCCGAGTCCGCGCAAGGAGTATGTGCCTCCGTCGACGTCGACGATGACGCGCACGCTGCTCAAGCCGACCAAGTCGCCAGCTTCGGCCAAAGGCAACGACACGGCGCCCGTCAAGCCTAAAGTGAGCACGAAGCTCGTGGAAGTCAAGGAGGAGGAGGCGCCGGTACCGCGGCAGCACGCGGTCAGCGACCCGACGCCGACGCACCAACACCACCCTCCGCACCAGCACCAGCACCACCACCACGCGCCGCCTCCGACGCCGAAGGAGGACCTCGGAAAGGCGCTGGCCATCAGCCTAATGGACGAGGAAGCCGCATCCAGCACCAGCTTGGAGCGCGACGGCAGTGCAACCAGCCGTGATGACTCATCCACGTCGCTCGAATCAACCGCGTCGACCGCCAGCCTCGGGTCGCCTCGCGCCGCGTCGTCGCCTGACAACAGCACGCACGGCAGCAGCCACAAGTCGTCCAAGAAGAAGGCCAAGTACGGGCGAGCCAACTACCGCGCGGGCTCGAGCAAGGGTCATCGCCACCACGCGTCGACCTAAGATCTAGGTTATACTATCGTGTACCAATCAAGTCAAAATTGGGTGTTGTATTTTCCAGCCTACTCTACGTCAATGAAGCATCATCATTGGTCGTCTTGCAACATTTACGGGATGCTCTTGATGTACTGGAGGAGCTGGTTCTCGGTGAGGCTGCCGTCGAGGCCACCCATCATGCTGGCCGCACTGTCGACGACAAACTTGAACTGCGGCTCGTCGCACTCGTAGCCGCCGACGCCGTACGGCGCGTTCTTGGGCGTGAAAATAAGCCCCTCGACGTCGTGCGTGATGCGCGGGATGAAGGTGCGCAAGACGTGCTCGGCCTTCTCGAGTCGAAAGTGATCCTTCATGCGCACCCGGAACGGCTCGGCCTCCAAGTCGAGGTGCTTGTCCTACATATTTACCTGAGGAATCGGACACGGGATGGTATTGGCGTACGCTCTTCCGCGGCAAAATGATCTCGTTCTGCAGACACTGCAGCCGCTTCTCGAGCTTGCCTTTCCACACCGGCGTGTTCTCCCACGCGATGATATCGTAGGCCAAGTAGCGTGGCACGACGGTGTCGCCGTCTTGATCTTGGACGAGGACACCATCGACGAGCGTCATGTCTGTATTCTCATGCTATTTCATCAGCATCATCATCAGCATCAGCATGTTCTTCCATACTTGTACGGCCTACCAACGCACGCTTCCGGGGCAGCTTGACGTTGACCTTGGTGAATGTCATGCGCCGCGACACGAGGTAGACACCGTCCTTGAGCCCGAGGAGGAGGCACCGGATCCTACAAGGCAATTGGCGTCGTGCGACCTTTGGAGAGAACGCTACCCGCGGGCCCGCCACGTCACGAGGTACGACTTGGTGAGCGACCCCGGCTTGTCGAGCGCAGGGTCGCGAATGTGAATCTTGGTCAGCGACATGGTCTACGCGCATGTGTTGGAGAACGAGAGGGTAGGTGCTCAAGACCGCACCTCGCTGCCGGGAAAGCCGTCGACACCCGTGAGCTGCTGCACGACCGAGACAAGTTTTTCGTGCTCCTTCGAGTCCTCGGGCACGGGCGTGCCGAACGGGAATGGCTCGACGTCGTCTTCCCACGTGCGGATCTTGCGCTTCTTGGTCTTGGCGACCTCGACGGGCGCCGGCGGCGGCACGTACGGAGGCGGCGCAAAGGGCGGTGGCGCGAAAGCTTTCGGCCGGTGCACCACGGGGGCGGAAGCAGCGGCAGCGACGACGGGCTGGGCCACCACAAGTGCGGCCGACCGCACGAAGGGCGTCGCCTTGTCGTCGTCCGTGAGCACTTCGCTGCCGATCGTCAAGGACGGATCGACATGTGCTGCGGACGTGTCCCATGACGGCGGCGCTGGCACGGACAAGCGCGACTCGGGCGACTTGAGCATCGCGTAGTAGCGTCGGTAGAGCGCCTAATGAGACCAAGCAGGAGTTGTCGCATGCAAGCGCCATCATGGCCATGCGGTACCTGGAGGCACGGTACCGAGTAGATGCCAGGCGCATTCGTCTTCTTGTACAAGTCGATGGCTTCGAGGAGATGCATGTTGCCATGCTCGACAAGGTAGCTACAAGTCGCTAACTCATCGTCCTCAAGTACAAATACCATTGTACCTCACGATAAGAAAGCCCGCGACGTTGTAGCCGTAGCCGCCAAACACAGCCACGTGCGTGTCGGGCTCGTTGGCCGCGACGTGCTTCTGCACCGCGTCGCAGAAGGCCTTGACGATGGCCTTGGGCGGCACGTCGTCTTCGAATGGCGGGAGCTTGACGCACTGAACGTCCCAGTCGTCCCATTCTCTAGTCGAACAGGTGCGTGACGTGGCAAGCACATGCAGCGCGTGTACCGTGCGTCGTGGTAGTAGCAGCCATTGCCCGACGCGTCAATGACCGTCGTGACATTGATGCGGTCGCCGCGCGCGCTCTTCTGGATGAGGCCTTCCATGAGGTCGCTCGGGCTCCCACCCGCAAACGACTCGTCGTAGTGGATCTCGTAGAGCGGTGCCAGCGGCGCGCGCACGGGCAAGAGGTTCTTCACGACGGCGCCGAACATGGGCGTCTTCTGCCACGCCGTCCACTCGGTCGGCGACCATGGCAGCAGCTTGCGCCCGCCCGAGGCCTTGGCCCGCGGCTGCTGCTTGAGCAGCGCCTGGATGCGCTCGATGGGGACCGCCATTCGCCCGAATTTGTTCTTTCGCGTCGCATCTTGGTTGGATATAGGTTTCCGCCTTTTCGATTGGTAGAAAAGGAGGCTATTTCGACCGATTTGCACCAATCCAACACGGTTGTCACGCTTCGCGCCAGATTGCTGTTTGAATCCAAGTCGGAGGAGGCTGACGACGACCTTTGTTCGACGGGCAGTGGTCGAGCTACGACCGAATGCTTCTCGACGCATGGCCGTCCAAGTCCTCCTTGGTACTATCACAGCAGACAAGACATGGACAGACGCTCGGGTCAGCAGACCGCACTGGATTGCACCGGCGATCTCCGCCACGCAGGACGGCGCGATGGAGCACTTCAGACCTTGTTGACATGACCTTGGTTTCCTATCTTCTTGCAAAAGGCATTGGCGGTGTTGGAGGCTCGAGCGACATGCCGTGCGATTGTACTACACCGTGGGATAAGATCAAAGGTATTGCACGGGTGGTCAAACGATCGGTGCTGTAGGAAGCGCATGGCAACCCCTCCAATGGCCTTGGTAGCACCTGCTCCATGCATTACCCAGGTCGCCTCTCGCAGCGACAAGGACGACGACAGGTGGCCGTTCCATTGCAGACAAGCGCGTCATTAGCTTTTGCACGAGGACTCGGAGCGGTATCGCCGTCTTCTTTGCTGCTGCGATCAAGGTCGACGCATCTGCATCGTTGGCTTCCTACGCGGACCCGGATCGCCGCTGGCTGAGATGCTTGCAGCCGTGGGAATGATCGTTGGACATCGCCACCACCACCACGGTTCCCGGGCGGGTTGGTGGAATCGTAGAGCTTGATGATGCATTGGCTTAGGTGACGCTGTGCATTTTGCTAAAGCGGGCGCGCGCCTCGACGTACTCGGAGTACGTGTCGCGCTTCCGGAAGTGGCTCATGTCCTTGTCGCGGTTGAGCACCTTCATCTCGGCGTCGTAGCCAAACGCGTCCTTCGTCGTCGTGCTGAGCTTGTACTCGGACGGGATCGGAAGGCCGTGGAGGATTCCGTGCATGTGCAGCCGCTTCGCCTTCGGAATCGGCTTGGGGACCACGACCTTGTCCATTCGCGGCCGTCGCTCATGTCCATCTCGTCGTTGTTGCTGGGCTTGGCCTACATGCATGCATGTCATCCAAGGCCTCATCCTCTCGTCGTCTTACGCGCGACGTCTTGTCAAGTGGTGTCCCATTGACTTCCTTGAGCAGGCTACAGCAGCATCTCTCTCATGGAGTATCACCAGGAGGAGGTTGATGTAGCAATGTCGGCGTCTTTCGCGATCGGATCGGCGCGAAGCAGCGCGCGCTCGTCGACGCGCGTCTTCCTGCCCTTGGACGCTGGCTTGGGCGGGTCCGCGAGGATCTCCTTCTCCTTGGTCGACATCTCTTCGGTCGCCATCGTCGTGCTCTTCCTATTCCATCATGGCCTCTACCGTTGCACCGACTTGGGCGAGTACCAGTCGTTGACGTGGCCCTGAAAGATCGGGTTGCAGAGGCCGATGGTCTGCTTGAGCGACGCGAGCTCGCGGTCGAGCGCGTCGCCTTCGAGCCCCGTCGCTTGCTGCCGCTTGCTCATGCTGCGTCGGCTCTATATTTAGGCTCGATGCCATATTTAGAGAGCAACAGAAAGCAATACGAAGCAATACAAAGCAATCACGTTCCATGGGATTACGATCGTCCTGCAACCGGTTGGATTAGACCAGCGGCTCAATGTCCATTTCGACGACAGAGCACGGGTACAGGAGCTCGTAGTGCTCGAGGACCACCGGATGCAAGACGCCAAACGTGCCGAGCTTGAGCGTCTCGCCGTTGCGCGTGAGGACAATGTCGGCGCAGCGGCCAGGGAAGAAGGTCGCGTCTACGCCACGCATGATTAGTCCGTCATGCCGATGCAAGAAGAAGCGTACTGGACGACGGCACCATGGTGTAGAAGAGGTCCTTGTCGTGGCCCACCTCGAGGCTGCAGCCAATGCCGAGCAGCTGCATGACGCGGTCGACGAGGCCGTGGATGACCTCAAAGCCGTCCGTGTTGCCCGTGTAGAGACCGCAGAGGCGGCGCACGTTCTTGGCGCCAACGTCGGTCGCGTCGTCGAGGACCACGACGTCCGAAATCTCAAAGAGCTTGACGCCGTCCTTGAACGACATCGACTTGTTGTTCAGGACCGTCTTGAGCACGCCCGGGATCATGGTCGTCCGCACCACCTAGGCGACAACTTTTTCTAGCAAAAGATAATGCTTGAAATCGATCCTGCACCTCGAATTCGATCGTCGACGGGTTGGCGAGCACCACCGCGGTCTTGCCGTCGTCCTTTTGGTTGAGGAACTTGAAGTTCTCGTCGTGCGAGCAGAGGCCGTGCGTGAGGAGCTCCATGTAGCCGGCACGCGAAATCTCGTCGCGCAAGTGGTCGCCGAGCTTGTTGATGGGCTGCGGCTGGCCGATCGTGAGCGTCGGCGGCTGCGTCACCGGAATGTTGTCGTAGCCGTACGCAATCCCGACGTCTTCCATGACATCGACGGGGTGGAGGATGTCGGACCGCGTCGGCGGCACCTGCACCTTGATGCTGTGGCTCTCCGCAAGGTACGTAGCCTGGAGCTGCATCTTGACGCAGAGCTTGCAAATGCGCTCGACGTCCAAGTCGATCGGCTCCTTCGTGCCAAAGAGCATCGACTGAATGTCCTTGACCTTGGTGACGACCTACGCACAGCTATCGCATGGGCTATCGCATGGGTTTCGCACCTCGCGGTTCGACATGTTGGGTGTCGTCTCCTTGTGGCCGTCATGCTCGTACACAATCTCGACGGGCTCGACCGTGAACGGCGCGGCGCAGTACTGCGAGAACATGGCGATCATCGTGTTCAAGACCACGTTGGCCTTGGTGATGTCCGTCGCCGTGCACTCGATAAAGACGTTCTTCGTCGAGAGCTTGATCTACACAAGCATTATTCTCAGCATCCCATGCAAAGCGACGACGTACCTTCGAGTGCTCCGAGTTGATGATGGGCGGCAGCGACAGCAGCGTCTCGTTCTTGTCGTAGATCACCTAGTATGGCGCATGAGCTACCCATCATGGCGAGATGATAGATACCGGGTACGTCGGGAAGTCGTAGATGATGTCCGTGTACGGCTTGAGGTGCTTGCAGTCGGCGCTCGTGCGGTAGTGGTCGAGGAGCTCGCGCGCGCTGAACTCGCGCGTCTGCGACAGCGGCACGAAGCGGATGTTCTCCGGCGCGCGGCCCTAGAACGTCGTCACTTGAGCAACGTCATGGTGACCTCTGGCAACGTCGCACCTCGTACGTGAACGGGCCCGAGATCGTGTCGAGGTCGTGCGTGCCAATGGCGACGAGCGTTCGGCGACGGCAAATGTTTTGGTGCAGCTTGTCCTGCAAGTCGATGAAGCTGTCGTAGCGCTCCTGCGTGAACGTCACGTCGCGGAGGATGCACGAGACCACGAACGGGCGCATGGTCTCGAGGCCCATGTTCTTCTTGACCGTAATGACGTGCATTGTCTTGGGCTCAATGACGCGGAAGATCGGCGGCAGCTCCTTCTGCATGAAGACACGCAGCGCGCGGGCAATACCTTCGACGCAGAGCAAGTCGTAGCGGTTGGCCGGCACGTCAATCTTGTAGATGACCGTGTCGTCGGCGCCGGCCGCGGCCTTGGCGCCCTGCTCCTTCTCCTTCATGAGGCGCTCGCTCGTGATCTCATCGAGCTCGATGCCAAACTCGAAGCAGAGATGGTCGAACTCTTCGTCCGAGAAGCGCTGGCCGATCGCCGCAAAGAGCTCGTCGCGCTTGACGCCCACGGTCGGCATGCTGTCGCAAAAGTACTTGTGTGGACTTCCTCCATACAAACTATCCGGACAGCATCCGGATCGCCCACGTTCTTGCGGTCCAGAACCTCGAAGTGGCGGAGTGCGATGGGCGGCAAGGACGAGCATGGGGCCAGCACGAGGTAGGATGACAGTCCGCAAGCGGAGACAGTAGGCTTAGTATGGCCATCAACCTCGCAGCGCCAACGCTTGTCGTCTCAAAGTTTGCATGCTCACACATGTCATCGGCGCGTGGCATCTGCATGGACCATAGACCTTGGACACGGGCAGTGGGCATGACGCATGGCGTCCAGTTCAGCTCTGGATCTCCTCCGTCTTGCATTATGCTTTGGGGTACGCGAGCGCAGCGTGGTTGGCTGCAAGCGGGTGGCATGGCAGTCATGGTAAGACGCAGGTTGCCGGTTGCATGGCATGAAGAGACCTGTTGGCAACGTCCCACAGACTTGCCAGTCAGAACGGCTCGCATTGTACTTCAGGCATCAGAACGCGTGCGCTGCTTCTCGACGCTGCTGCATCGATCGACGTGGTCGAACGTCCTTGCAGAGCCGCAAGCTCGCTGGCTGCTGGCGGAAAGGACACGAGCAACAGCAGATATTGCCATGTCAAGAGAAGGGATAGTGGTGTCATGTATTTCATTCATTGCATTGCGCGACAAGGCGGAGCCGCTTACAAGTAGAGACCTTCGGGGATGTTGGCCTTCTTCTTGTACAGAGCCTTTTCCTTGGCCTTGCGAAAGTCGGTTTGCGTTACGCGCATGCGGCGCTCGCGAAGCGCCAAGAGGCCGGCTTCCGTGCACACAGCCTTGATGTCAGCGCCCGAGAGCTCGTCCTTGGACATGACAAACTCCTCGAGCTCGACGTCGTCCGAGAGACTCATACGACTCGTGTGGATCGCAAAAATGCGGCGCTTGGTCTTGACGTCCGGGAGCGGGAACTCGATCTAGACGTGCAAAAGCTCAGTGTGAAAAACGCAGCAATGGGATAATGTGTACCTTGCGATCGATACGACCTGGCCGAATCAAAGCCGGATCAAGGCTTTCAATGGCGTTCGTTGCCATGATCACCTAGGCAGCGCATGAGACAAGACGGCTAGTGCAAGAGTGAGGTATACCTTGACATCACCACGTTCATCGAAACCATCGAGCTGGTTAAGGAGCTCAAGCATCGTACGCTGAATTTCACGGGTACCGCCACTGCTCGAGTCGTAGCGCTTGCTACCGACAGCATCGATTTCGTCGATGAACACGATCGACGGCGCGTGGTCATCGGCGACGCGGAACATCTCACGCACGAGCTTCGGGCCATCACCGAGGTACTTTTGAATGAGCTCCGAGCCCACGACACGCAAGAAGGTCGCCGACGTCTGGTTGGCGACGGCCTTGGCGAGAAGCGTCTTGCCGGTACCGGGCTCACCGTAGAGAATGACACCTTTCGGCGGCTTGATGCCAATGCCTTCGTAGAGTTCGGGATGTGTGAGCGGCAGTTCGACAGCTTCCTTGATCTCTTGGATTTGCTGGTCGAGGCCACCAATGTCAGCGTACGACTCGAGCGGCGCCTTGTCGACCTTCATGACGCTGACCATCGGATCCGTGTCGTTCGAGAGGATACCAACGACCGCCATGACCTTGTTGTGGAGCAAGACCGAGCAGCCCGCCTCGAGCATGTCTTGGTTGACGAACGACATGACGCTGACGTAGTACTCAGGGCCGACGCTGGACGACACGATCGCGTGGTTGTCGTCAATCATCTCTTCCAGAGTCCCGACGCCCATGGGCGTGCCACGGAGGTCGTCGACCTTGGAACGCTCCTCCTCGTCCTTCTCCTGTTTGGGCTTCATGACCTCTTGGTTCTTGATGAACTCCTCTTCCATCAAGAGGAAGTCCTTGATGCGCTCGAGCTTGAGGAGGCGCAGCTTGCACTTGGCGGTCGGGAAGACCGCGGGGATCCGCGTCGCGACCGAGGGACCCTTCTTCTTCTTGCGCTTGCGGGTCATGGCGCCCCCGCGCGGCTCGAACTTCTTGCGCTTGGGCGCTTCGTCCTTCTTCTCGGGCTTCTTGCTGCCCGGGAGCCCGCTTTGTCCCTGCCCCATATTTCTTTGGATACAAACTTTGTAGCAGGGGGATCAATCCGGTTACTATAGACCTTAACCGGATTCGCCCTCTCGCCCCTTCGGGATTCTTCTCCGGATACGAGGCGCGCAGAGCGTGCCACGTGGGCCTAAGATCTTGGATCGCGACTTCGGCAGCGACCTATCCGACCACGGTCTTCCCACGGGCACGACCGGGGTGGGTACGAGTCATGGGCACCGTGTTCATGTACATCGAATCGACTCGCTACGACGCACAGTGCAGTGCGTCGCTACGTCACGCACCATGGCCGCTCTGCCCTACTGCCATGTGAACGCCACAAAAACTGCCATGTTAACTGGTGGTGAGAGGTTCAAGTGCGATGGCTTCCGACAGCGTCTTCACCACCATCGTTGCCGCTTAGTTTACCGGCACGGTTCCGATGCTAAGCGCTAGATCTTTGCCGATGGTCTCGACAAGATGCCAAAAAGATGTGCTACAACTGCACGGGCAGCGCGCTCGGCGTGAGCTGCGGAGCTCGCAATTGCAGCCATGATCTGGTCGTGGACAAACTCGTTGCCGAGAACGTTGAGATGCAGACCGTCGGAAAGCACGTCCTTCTGCATGCCCTGGAGCAGGGTCCAGAGATCGACGACGGGAAAGTGCAGGCGACGAGCCACCTCCATGCACAGGCTGGCATAGGCACCTGCCCGCGCATTTAGGTGGGCTTGATCAGTAAACATGTCGTCGTCCGAGACGGCCGGTGTCAAAAAGAGAAACTTGGTCGCGGGAAACGCATCGAGAAAGCCGTGCACGATACCCTCGAGGTTCGCCTTGTACTCGTCGGGCGGGACATACTGGTCGGTCGCATTCGGACGGGTGGCGTCGTTCGTACCAAGCTCGAGGATCACGAGGCTCGGCGGTCGGGTAGACCATTCCTGCAGCATTGCCGGGACGGTTGGCAAGTAGTTGCTAGCCACGTTGCTTGACTTTAAGCTTGGAATACATTGCGCATACCGCGTTGTCCAACCCGACCGACCGCGGTTGATAACGTCTGCTCGACGAATGTAGTTCTCAGCGAGCAGTGCTTGAAACCCGTGGAGGCTCACGGTGGATGCTTGCTGCGTGATCGAGTCGCCAATCATGAGGAGCAAGGGCTTGGGCGTTGGCGCCATCGTAGCTTCCTCGACCTTTGGCGGCGCGGCAAAGCCAGCAAACACAGCTGCGCCGGCTACGGTACCGATTGCGACGCCCGCGAGGACGAGGCAAGCTACAAACGCTCGGCGATTGAGGTGAATGGAGGAGGTCAAGATACTGCATACCTGCAATGAGGCAGCGACGGCAGCCGAGCCGCTGCGTTGGTACTGGTGAAGCTTCCTTGCCCGTGCGGATCAGCTCAACCTCCGCCATACCGGAAACCTTGCGTCTGAATCCAGTTGTCTCCAGCTGGTCACGTCGTATCTTGACGGCGACTATTACCACGCATTTTTCACGTGAGAAATGACGCACCAGAGGTGGGTAATTACCACGACAGCAAACCCGTGCGGCGTCACATTCCCTCTCCACGCCCCAGTGCATGTCCATCATTGGGTGATGTCGCTTTGAACTGCCGTAGGATGACGCCGAAAGCGTGCTCTTACGAGGAATGCGCGCTGTCGTGGGTGTTTGGCGTGTTTTACACGTGGGAAATCGCCCGTCAGCGACAACCATGCATTCTAAACTTCACAACCAACAACAGCAACGACACTACCGGCGCCGCGATACATGCTACTTGCAGGTAGAAGAGGCATTGGCGCCCTCATGGTGGCTATCGATAGCAGTCGACGCGACGCCGTTTATGCACATGTCGGTTGGGCTGCAGATTGTAACCCCACTACCCTTTCCTGAAACGTCTAGTCCACGGTTGTTGCGCTGCAACTTGGACATGACTGGTCCACACGTTTGTGTCTACTACGCTTGTATTGCGCTCGCAGAGCCGCCAGAATAACTTGACGTTTGCCAACAGGATGGTGGCGAGGTTCTGCGTCGTGTCGCCGGAGCCGCGTTCGGTGTTGCCACGTCATGCTTTGCATATTCCACTGCTGACATGCTAGTATCGTTTGCGCACAACGACTCGTCGTACGAAATCTGCACACTATTCAAAAGCAAGAGACTATTCAAAAGCAAGACACTATTCATTCCTACGCTATCAACGACGACGACGACGACTACTGTACTACTGGACGCGGTCCAAGAGCGACTTGAAGAAGGGCGGCGTGACTTCAAAGAGGTTGCGGAGGATCGTGTCGGGCGTGTTGGCCGTGATCGAGCTGTCCGTGTGCTCGTCGAGCGTCACCTTCATGCACCAGAGCACCTCGGCGGCGCGGCGACCGTCGTCCATGCACTCGCGCAGCACGATGCCGAGGTTTTGGTTGCGACGAATGTACGCCGGCGTCTGCGGCCAGCTCGGGTCGTCCGTGACCGACCGCGCGGCCATGTACACGGCGTTGGCGACGACGCGGCGCTTGACCGCGTGGAGCCGCTCCGTCTTGATCTTACCCGTGCCGTGGGCGTCGGCGTTCGGGAGCGCGAGGTTGAGGAGTGCACGCACGTACTTGGTGTCGTTGTCGATGGCGTCGAGCACTTCATACGATTCCATGAACGGAAACTCCTCGTTGAACGCCTTGGACGTGAGGAGGTCCCAGACGCGCGAGCTCGCGTCCATGTAGTTGACGTTGGGCAGCACGTGGCGGAGGAAGATCTGGATGCTGTCCTTTGCCATTTCGTACTGGACCGTCACGCCGAGGTAGCTCATGTTGGCGACCTTGGGCTGCTTGAAGAGCTGCTCGCCGTGCTGGACAGAGGACATGGCGGCCTGGATCGCGTCGTCGGCCACCTTCATGAGCGTATCGCGGAACGAGACGGTCGGAAGCTGGAAGAACGACGACGGCATGGACGGCGGCGGCATGAGTGCGGGCGACGGGGCGCTCGACGACGGCGCGGTCGTCAGCATCTTGTTGAGCGACGGCGCGTTGAGGAGCGGCTGCTTGGTAAAGTAGTCTTGGAGCCGCTGGATGAACTTCATTTGCTCCATGAGCGTCTTGCGCAGAAACTCGTTTTCTTGGTCGACGCGCGCGCGAATTTCAGCGTGCTGCTCCGCTTCCTGCTTCCAGCCCGTCTCCGTGTCGTGCTCAGACGGCTCGGAGCTCTGGAGCACCTCGATTTGCTCCTTCAAGTCCTTGACCTTCTCACGGAGCGCGACGAGCTCGTCCTTCTGGCGCTGGCGATGCTTGCGCGCGGCCTTGGCGATTTGCTCACGGCGACGCGCCTTGCGGCTCTCCTCGTTGTCGGCAGCACCGCCGGCGCCACCAGCAGCCGACGACGGGCTATCGGGTACATCTGGGTTGGACTGCGTATCGCTCGGCGGCGCCTTGCGCTTGCGTGACGCAGCAGCCGATGGCTTCTTGGCCTTCGAGGTGGTGGACGACGCTGCCGCGCTGGGTTGGCTGGACGTGGTCGACATCGGCGTCAAGGCCGTTGCCATCGGGGGTGGTTGCATCGGAGGCAAACCGTAGCCGCCAGCGCCTTGCATGTACGAGCCGTCAAAGCCCATGCCAAGGTCGGGCATCATGGGCATGCCCATGGGCACGCCTTGCATGTTGTGGGGCATGCGGCTGTGGTTCATGTTCGGGTGGCCTTGATTGCCATTGGGGTAGTTGTTGAACGGGTCCATCGTCGAGAGTTCTACAAGCAGCATCAGCTCCGCTTGCCACCACAGAGGTCTAGGATACCGTTTTGCCGCCGAGGTCCGTCGCGCTCGCTGCTTGTGCCCGAGCCAAGCAAATGATTAGTAAGCACGATTACGAAATCAGAACGGGGCACGTGCCCCCTCACTTCTTACAAACACCAAGTCACTTTAAAACCCTAGCCCTACTGACATCATGCGCGTCTCTGATTGGCGGATATTGCCAGTCAAAAGAATTTGAGCAGTAGCCGCCGCATTATAATGCATCTATCTGCGCTTGCATACAAAACCTAAATGATAAAATAAACAAGGCAGGTAAGAACAATGCCATTCAAGAAATGCCCTTGGTTGGTCACGCGGTCCGGTAAGGTGCGGGAGGCCTGTAACGGCTCATGACTTGAAGTTTGTATGAATTGAACGGTTTCAGTGCCGACTTGTTTTTCACACCACTGAATGTCTGAGTTGCTACACAGCGCAAGAGACTTGACCGTGTGAAACACCGTGCCTTGTGTGCGAAACGAAGTGAGAAATCAAAAATGGCGCGAAACCTATGCACAACATCCAACCAACATTGTCATGCGACCCACAACTCTTCGTCGCTTTGAACCGCGCGCAGAGACGCTGCGTAGCACTTACGCTCTTTTCTGTTCTGCGTGATTGATAACTGGACGAGCTCTCTACAGTGATACCGGTACGAAGCCAGCAACGCAGCAATCGAAGCGTTGCACTCGGTTTGCATGCTTGAAAAGAGTTGATGTTGATTCACAACCAGCATAGATGGCATCAACCGTCGGGAGGCCTCCAACCTTCGGTATCTAGGCGCTAAGCGCTACAGGTCGGACGTGCTCGGGTAAACCAGACGCTATGAGAATTGCAGATGACACAAACGGCGAGAGGGTAAAAGCAGCATTCACGCGACGACTAGTACTGCCGTTGGAGCCCATGGCCTACTTGATTTGGCTGTACCATGGCCAAGCGGGGGTGTAGCGAGTCACGCAGTAGTACTATTAGCGTTCAGTCTCTAAAGCACACGCTACTGAGCGGGAACCTATTCGTTGCATGTTGATGTCATGCATCCTTCAGCACATGGTAATGACTCCTCCCCCGCATGGCAAAGACTTGCATTCGAATTCCGTGCGCCCGACGCCCCTGTATCGGCGTTGGATGCAGACAGTAATCCAAGGTCCAACGCCGCATCGATAGCAGTCCCAGAGGAGGCAGCTACCTCGCCGCCGGGCGCAAGGAGCTGCGAAGCTCTGTGGCCGCTACGTTGAGCGCTAGATCAGCGCCGTGCTTCGCGCCAAAAATGAGTACTTTGAGACGACCGAGAACGGCGAGATCGTCAATGTACGAGGAGGCCACACCCGGACGCGCGCAACATATTGTTCTGCATGCAAACCGAGCTGCAAAAAGGCCTTGACAAGCTCAACCAGATTCGATCAGACCTTGCCAACGTCAGCAACATGAAGCGGTCGTGTCGCTCCTCGGTGGGCACCGGCGATGGCAACGAAGGCATCGCACTAATTCTCGATCAACAAGGAATCGCAAAGCGTCGAGCGGGCGTCCTCGAGCATGCTGGGATCCTGACGAGGCGCGCCTCATCACACTTGCTTCGCTCAACATGACCAAGTAAAACCAGGTTACGGCTAGATGCTATTAGTATTAGTAGCATCGAGCCGTACCGCCGCAGTCCTGGCGGTACTCTGACTTTAACGATGCTTTGCTGCATCATCAACCAACCATTGCGTCATGGATCGTCGGGCTGTCACGTCGACAGCGGGGGCTCGGCGGTTTACGTTCTCGACTGCTCGTCCGCCAGCAAGATTGGCTGCACAAATACGTATACATCGCAGCTTACCACTACGACGTACTCCGCTGCATGGCCAAGCAACTTGCTGCTCGAGACATCGTGCACGATTTCCAATCTTTCCACACAGCCCTGCTAGAAGAAAGAACGCTCGTAGACGATCGCGATGCGTCCGGAGCGATGACCGATGACACGACGGCGCTGGCATGTCACTTCAAGACCGGAAGCTGACGCCTGTCCCGGCCTGTTTTAAACACCGGCGCGACACCACGGGCGTTTTGAGTTTGTCGGGCTCAAAACTCGGGCCCATTGAGTTTGCTCGACGTCCTGCATCCCGTCGCCTGCGCCCACATCATCGCAGTGCATGATAGGACGTCCCGAGGTAATAGCAGTAGCTGCGGGTGGCGGGCAGCGCGGGGGCGTGGTCGGCTGGATGTTGACTCGACAAACGTCACCCTTGAAATCTTTCCTCTCGGAGCGATCTTTTCGTCATAAAATGGCAAAAATTTATGTTATCTTGTGTTTTGTATCCGCGACGCCAAAGTCGCCATGCAAGCCACCCAAGACGTTGAGCTTGAAGTTCCGGGCCAGAACGCAAACACCGACCGAGAGATGACCACGGAGACGACGTACGGCCACCAGGACGCGCTGCCGCCACTGCCGCTGCCGGCCCTCGAGCAGACCCTCGAGGCCTACGTCAAGAGCTGCGAGCCGCTGCTCACGCCCGCCGAGCTCGAGCACACGAAGGCCGTGTGCCACGACTTCCTCCACGGCGTCGGCCCGAGCCTCCATGCGCTCCTGGAAGAGCGCGCGGCCTCGGAGAAGAATTGGCTCGAAGAGTGGTGGGAGACGTTTGCGTACATGCAGCCGCGCTACCCGTCCGCGATCAACATCAACTGGTACGGCGTGCTGCCCGGCAACTGGGGCCCGCGCGATATGAGCCAATGCGAATCGGCTGCGATCTTTACCGTCGCGCTCATGAAGTACCGCAAGGACATCCTCGCGTACGTGCTTGTAACAATGCGATGCGCAGCAGCTCATGCTGGCACAGGGAGAAGATTCCGGTGGAAAAGATGATGGGCAAGAAGTTGTGCATGCACCAGTACACGCGCCTCTTCAACTCGTGCGTGATCCCAGACGAAGACTGCGACGAGATCCGCGTGTACGACCACACGCAGAAGCACATTGTGGTCCTCCGCAACAACTGCATTTGGGCCATGGACGTCATGGACGACCAGGGCAACACGCTGCCGCTGGCCGAGCTCGTCAAGTACGTACACGATTTGCTGCATACAAGCCCGTTCGATGCGTATTGTTTTGTAGCCAATTCGAAGCCATTCGCGCCGAGGCCACAGGTCTCTTTGACTTGGAGCGCTACCCGCCGGTGAGCGTCTTGACGTCCGAGAACCGCACCAACTGGGCCAAGGTATGCACTACTCGTCGTCGGCCATGAAAAGAAGCCTCATCGTCACGACTAGGCTCGCAACTACTTGGTGGAGCTCGACCCGTGCAACCAAGAATCGTTGGAGATCATCGAGAAGGCCATTTTGGTCATTGCGCTCGACGAGTCGTCGCCGGCCACGAGCGAAGACGTACACACTCAATCTCAAGTGCGTGATGGAGTGCCAACCTACGACGTTGTGTAGATTGCGCGCAACTGCCTCCTCGGCGACGGCCGCAACCGCTGGTACGACAAGCCCGTGAACCTCGTCGTGCACGAGAACGGCCGCACGGGCATCAACGGGCAGCACGCGTGGGCGGACGCGCTCGTCGTCGTCCGAGTCTTTGACTACTGCATCAAGTATGTCAACGAAAACTTCAAGAGCAAGTTTCTCGAGCGGTCCAAGATTGCGCCGCCCGCGCACAAGCCGCGCCGCCTGCACTGGAAGATCGATAATAACGCGATGACGGCGATCGAGTGCGCATCGGCGGCCGTGAGCAAGCTCATCCAGGTACACCGTGCCGCCATGTATCGGTGTATCAAGATGTATCTATCACTAGGCGAGCGACATTTCGACGATGCTCTTCCAGCACTACGGCCACGCCTTCTTGAAGCGCTACAAGCTCTCGCCCGACTTTTTCGTGCAGCAAGCGATCCAGCTCGCGTACTACAAGACGTTCAAATTCCTTCCGGCCGTGTACGAGACCGCGCACACGCGCCTCTTTTACCACGGGCGCACGGAGACGGTCCGGTCGCTCACGAACGAGTCGCTCGCCTTTTGCAAGACCATGTGCACCTCCAAGGACGTACGTTGTGCTCGGACTTGTCTTGAAGTGAGACGCATCATATCCGCGTAGAACTCTGAAAAGTGGGACGCGCTCCAGACCGCGATCCAGCGCCACGGCGAAGTCATCAAGAACAGTCTGCTTGGCCAAGGTAGAGACGCCTTTGATCGAAATTGGGGTCAGAGCATGCCAACTAGGTGTGGACCGCCACTTGATGGGCCTCCAAATCGTGTCCGAGATGTCGGGCATCACGCCGCGCCCGTCGCTCTTCTCGGACAAGGCATACGAGCTCTCGAAGCGGTACCGCATCTCGACGTCCAACATCAGCGGCGGCGCCGGCGCGAGTCCGATCTGGGGCGGCTTCTCGGCCATGTACGACGACGGCTACGGCATCTGCTACGCGCTCCAGCCCGACCGCATCAACTT
Source organism: Saprolegnia parasitica CBS 223.65 (assembly GCF_000151545.1). NCBI lineage: Eukaryota > Oomycota > Saprolegniomycetes > Saprolegniales > Saprolegniaceae > Saprolegnia > Saprolegnia parasitica. The sequence goes on from NW_012156421.1 coordinate 368,383, forward strand.
TAGCATCACGTGCTACAACAACGAGGCGACGACGTCGGCGGCCGAGTTCAAGCGCGCGCTCGAGGCGGCGCTCCTCGAAATGGTCGAGCTCTGCCTCTCGCGCAACGTCATTTACGTCGGCAAGTCCAACTTGTAGAGAGATTAGACGCCCAAGCTCGCTTGCAGGGCATAGTAATGGATGCTGTACGTTGCGTTTGTGATGGTCAAGAAGACGGTGTCGAGGCCCGGCTGCATGGCGGCGAGGCGGCAGCGCAGCGCCGAGAGTCTACGGACCGTGGGTCAAGGCGGACAAGCATGTGCTACGTACTGCTCGAGGTCCACGGGCGCACTGTCGTCGTGGCAGATGACCGCGACGCCGACAGGATCGTCCATGACAGCGTTGCGGTTGCGCTTTCCGTCGTGCATGGCTTGGATCGGGATGTCGCCAAGCACGATGTACGTCGGCGCCGTGGACGACGCTGGCTGGTCGACGACGAGGCGCCAGCGCCGCATGGGCTTGCGCTGGACGAGGTCGTGCCATATCTACGCCAGCGCCATGAGCCTCAGCGTAGCCGACGAGGCGATGCTACATCGTAGACGTAGATGGGCGTCGTCGGTAGGAGCGCCATCCACTCGCTGCGGGACGAGCAGGACCACGCGGTCTCCTCGGCGGCAAGCGATTCCATCGAGCACATGGAAACTGCGTGCGTTTAGCCTCGTATCCGGTCATTCGGATAATTCACGTCAACCATGAACGCGCTCCTCGAGCAGATCCGCGACGGCCAAGGCTCCATGGTCGAGATGGAGAAGGAAGGGCTCAAGCATGTCTTCATGGAGGTCCTCGAGATGCTACGTGCTGAGGAAGCGACCAACGTCGTCGAGCTCGGACGATGGACGGATGCTCTCGCCACAGGTAAAACACCGTGGATCATGATGACGGCGGCTGCATGCGAACGCTCATGGAGACGCGAACTATTAGTGCTGGAAGGTCTGCCACCGACAAAGCGGGGAATCTACCTCGGCGACGCCATTGCCATGCTCATGCGCAAGTCATCGGGCCACATCTCGCTCGACCCGTTGGTCCTTGGGTTCCTAGCTCGCATATCGCCCACCCTAGCGACTTGCCCGGACGCATCTGCCAAGATCCAGGATCACAAGAAGGTCGTCTACGCTCTCTTAAGCGTCCTTGCGCGTGCGCCGAAGCATTACCTCGACAACGGACCGTCCACGACCATCGAGGACCTTCTGGCAGCCTGCCACGCCGTCATTCCGGTGCACCACCTCTTCGCGATGCAGCCATGGCGGCAGTACGTGCAGATGTGGCGAGCACTCGTTGCCCCTGGTACGGATGCTGCGTCGGACGACGACGACGACTCGGATGACGATATCGACGACGACGCGGCCGAGATCCGAGCCGAGATCCGCAAGGTCTTTGAAGCCCGCTTGTGGACATCGATCCCCGATGCGTTCCACATCAAGTACTTGGGGCCAGACCTGATTGGCGCAGACATGGGCGTCGCCGTGCTGGCGGCGTGGACGTGCCTTGGCGTCAACGCGCCCTGGGTAAGCATCTTCTCGTCCCTCTCCAAGACTGCGTTGGACACGATCTCGCCGTACGCTCAAGTGTTCATGCACCATGACGATCCGACAGTAGGATATACATACTCGTATGCCTCCTAGTTGACGTGTATCGAGTAGGTCAAAGCCGTTGGTGTCCACATGGTGGCGATCACGTTGCCATTGAAAGCTGCCATGTCGGAAGACATTGCGCCCGACCAGTTTCAAGCGTCGACCGACAAAAAAATCGTCGGTCTCGACGCCTATGCAGAACGTACGCGGCACTCGACAGCAGCTCTGAAGTGCGTTTGAATCATCCGTAGAGGAGAAGCGTCGCCACCACTACCAAGCACTGCTGCAGGCCTTGCTGACGACGATGGTCATGGTGCCCGACGCCAAGGAGCGGCAGCGAACGCTGCAAACGTGGCAACAAGTCGTCGAGACGATCGCGATCCCGTCACGGTCTGATGCATGTCGCATGTCTTGGATTTGATGACAACTCCCTAGGCTTCTGGTTCTGAGCTCGCTCATTGAACACTGTCCGTTCCCCAACGCGACTGCCGTCATCGTCGACCGCGTTCGGAATGAAGTCGCCCGCCATTGGCAACGTACACCCAAGCTCGAGCACGCGCAGAACTCACCTTGCGAGGGTAGATTACGTCGAGGAAAAGTTGCCGTCCGTCGTCGCGTTGCTGACGCGGCTGCTGGCACCGCTGCCCGATGCCGAGTTTGTCCAGCGCAGCGATGTGTACACGAGTGCCCTCAGCCTGTATCGCTTTGTCCTTCTTCGAGACAAGGTATGCGGGACGTGGTTGCTGGTTCAAGTCGCCTCGTTCTAGGTGGAAAACGCATCTGGCTTGCACTCGAACACGGCTCTGGCGACGCACGTCAAGGGCCAGCGGCGACGTCTCACGGATCTCATTGAAGCGCAGCTGCTGCTTGGTCCAGCACCGCATGCGCATCCTTGCGGCGCGTCCCACGATGCCACGTCGCCGTTTGTGACAATGGAGATGACCGGCGCGTCGCCTACGTCGGGCCCCGTGCGCTACGACCTCTTTCGGCTCCAGCTCATGCAAGGCGCGTTCGAGGCCGCGCTGGACGCACTCGTCACAAGACCTTGAGATGATCATGTGCCCACAAGACGTCGTCGTCCAAGACGTTGGTAATGCCGTCCATTTCACTCGGATCCATGGCTTGCAGCATGCGTTGGCCCCGCGACACGAGCGGCGATGCAAGTGGCTCTAGAATTGACTTGGCGCGCGACGGGGTCGAGACCGTGTCGACGCTTGTGCTGCTCATCGGGCGAGTCAGCGGCACGAGGTCGGGGGTACTGCGGCGCTGCGGTGTCGGGCTCTACGCAGCCAGGGTTGTATGAAAACGTGCATGGCGATGTAGGCGCACGGCAAACACAAGCCGGCCGACGAGAACGCGCACTTGCTCGTCGAGGCCCATCGGCAGCTGGAACGCGTTGAGCTGGCGGTGGACCTACATGAACGACGCGATGAGTATTTCGTAGAACGCGTCTGCGTACAATGTCGCGCACAACGTGGCACCCGGCGTCCCGAAACACGTTGCTGTAGTCGCGGGCGACCGCCGACGCGCGCTCGCAGCGCTTCTTGAGCAGTCGCTGGGTGCTGAGCACGTCCATTTGGGGCGCCACCAGCATGTGCACAAACGCATCCAAGTGGTGGCTGCCGTACGTCTCGAGGTCGTCCGCATGAACCGGCAGCGTCACAAACACGGCTTGAAACAGGAGTTCGTAGATTGAGTGCGACATGGCCACAGGCGACAGCACTTGCGCTTCCAGACGTGCCTTCATGTCGGCGAAGAGCCCGACTTCGTCTTCGAGGCGTGCCCGTGCGACGATCGCCGGCGTGTCGGCCCGCGGCGAGAAGCCGCCCTCAAAGACCTCCGTGTCCTGGGTCGTCGGTCGCTTTGTTTCGGTGTGGAGTCGGCGAACCAGCGTCGTCGGTCGAACATTGCGGGCCATCTCGATAAGCGACTGGAAGAGCCAAAAGATGCTTTGTGCCAGCGTCAATGGGATCTTCCAGTCGACCAGATGCGCGACGTCATAGGGCGCTAAATCCCGGGCGTGGACAAGGCCATGGGACTTCAGAATCGCACACGACCCATCCAGAGCACTCGTGAGAAGCTGCTCACGTCGCACCTATGTCATAGCACATTGCATGCATCCGTACCGAAATGGACGCGACAGAACCTTGAGCAGCCCCGGTGGCATGCGCAAGTATGCTCTCAAATGCGGGTTGCTCTCGCGCGATGCCAGCCATGGGTCGTGCTGGGCCGCGAGGTTGCCTCTCGCGTCGATCGTCGGTGGCACAAAGATGAACAGTCCCGCGACGAAGAGAAATTTCGCGATCGGCTCCTTGATACCACTGGGCAGCGCGTGCAAAATGTACGTTTGGATCTCAGTTTTGGTCGCAAACGGTGCTTCCTTCGTCGAGGTTGGCAATGCTGTGGGCGATCGCAAGGCGGTGGGCGATGACTTGGACGACAACATGGCCAGCACGGGGCGGTCTCTCACCGGCTCGGCAGCCCGCACGACGCGCTCGGACCGGAACGAGTTGCGCATGAGCGGTGTCCGTCGCCGAAGCTCGCGCAAAAGCAGTTTGATGCTTCGAATCGACCGGCCTTGGGCTTCGAGACCGCGACTACGCATGTTCATTCATGCTCATGAGCACCCCCCATTTCTTTCATGTGGTGCTCATGGGACGTACAGGCCCGCGATTACTTCCGGTAGCGAGTAGCCTTCGGCCATCGCGAGCCGAAGGAGCTTGGGCGAGTACTTGTCTGGAAGGTCCGCCGACTCGGGCGCGAGGCGGCCCAAGGCGACTTCGTCGGGCGATGCTTCGGGCGCGAAGAGGCTTGCGGGTGCCACTGGCTTTGACGGTGACCCTTGGCGTTCGGGCGACGGCGACCGACTTTGAGATAGGATGCACGTTGCCGCTGGTGGCCGTGGCGGTGACGACGAGTGACTTGGTCGTTCGGGGGACGATGCTGTCGTGTAGGCCGACGCCGTGCGCTCGTAGCGTTGCAGCACGGGCGACTCGAGGGCTCGGGAGACGTGCCACGCCTACGTCCGTTGTGCTTCGTCCTCTGCATAAGGGCTCCAGTACGCACTTGGATGGCCTTTTCTTCCAGCATGTGCTTTTCGCGCAGAAACTTTTGCACAAACGTCGTCGCGTTCTCTTCCTCGTCTTGCTTGTCGTGCAGGAAGCGCCGGTAGTCGTGATCAACCGCGCGGAGAAAGGCCCAGAGATCCCCGGTCGCCATGTACTGCGTCGCGAGTGCGCGTACGGGCTCGCTCAGTGACGCCTCCATCCGCAGCCGCCGCAGCGTCCGCCGGCCTTCGTAGCCGCGGTAGTACCGCTGGATTGTCGTCGCACTCGCCTACACATCCATGCAAAGAGCCATTGGCATGGGAAGAGCGTGTACGTGGCGATGGCGATGGTCGAGCTCGGCGTGCACTGTCCGGCGACGGCGGGCCACAAAGGCTTGGGCCGTCAGCGACCGCCACCAGCACTGCAGTCGAAGGACCGCGGCGGACGTGCGTGCCGCCCGCACGTTAGCACGTGCCTCCGCGTAGTGCTGTCGAGCAAGGTAGCCGCGGGCGATGCGCTGGAGATGGAGGATCGCAACGCCGCGACGTCGCGCCCACCACGCGCTTCGAGCGCGATGGACGCGCGCCGTCGCCTGACGACGCCGCACGAGGAGCTGGAGGCGCACGGCCGCGGCCATCTCGGCGCAGCCCCAAAACGTAATCACGTCGTGGACATGGGCGTGGCGCGTGAGGCGTCCGCGGACCATGCACTGGATGCGCGTCGACGCGTACGTCTGCACAAACGCTTTGCACGTCTACGCCCCATGTCCTGTCTTCTCGTTGCGTCCAAATGGAAAGTCGAATACCGTGAGGTTGAGGCGCGTCTTGGCGATCGAGGCGGCCGCGACCTCCAAAAGGCGCTTGAGATGCGGCTCGAGCGTGTGGATCGAGACGGGCGCTGCCATGGGTGGAGCTGGCGGCTTCTGGAGGCTCGCGAGGTTCAGGTCCGCGTACCGCGACGGCATGTGCAGCGCGGTTTGCATCGCGTCACGCTTTTGCTTGGTCGTCATCGTCGCATGGCTCGAGCTAATGACGACTTCTCATGAGTGCGTAGGCGAGAGCGTTGCCGTACATGGCGGCCAATGCGTCTTTGCGCGCGAGGAGCTCGGTCATGTCGGTCATAATGAGTCGCTTGTGCATGGAGGCGAGGTCGATGATGGCCGTCATATCGGCGATCGCATCAAGATGCGAGAGGCGGTACATGCGCATGAGGCGATAGAGACGCGTGCCCGGCACGTTTCTAGTTCACATGGTCCTGATCGCGGGAAGATGGAGAAGCGCGTACTCGTATTCTTTCTTTCTTGAGGCGCATGACGACGCCGGGCGCGAGCTCCACCTCGTCGTAGACGTCGCGTGGCTCGCTGTTGGCCTCGCGCGCGAGCCGCAGGCGCATCCCGCAGCGACACGGACGCCCGATCTGGCACCCGCAGTGCTGCATGCCACCGCCATTCCGGGCCTCGGCCATGGCACTCGAACCTAAATATAGAGCCCGTGGGTTTGTCGCTCTACTAACTACTCGTGCATTGTTCTACTAACTCAAAGCTTTATCAATTGGGACGAGGGTCAGGGTACACTCTGGACAACACGTCGAGTGGATGTCGAAAGCTCCATGCAGCACATCGCAGCAGACACGACAAGGAAATGGACGGGCCATTCACGCGTGTTGACGCGTCTCATGCGCTTCCTGGTCGAGTTGTTGAAGCTTCTTTGGTAGTGCAGCTGGTCGATCGAATCTGACCATAACTCTGGCAGCGTTCTCGGCAAGGCTCACAGTTGGAAGAATCTGGCGCGATGAGCTCGAGCTCTTTGGGCCTTGGCATTGGCATGTGTCTCGTCGGGACCACCGTCTCCAACCTCGTACGACCAGCGAGATCGCCACGATATGGTGTCCCTAATGTCTCTCTCTACGCTATGTACTAGGGACTCAACATTCAAAAATACTCGTTTCTGCACCAGGTGCGTCTCCCCGAGACGCAGCGGCGGCCGTACACCACGCAGTGGCGCTGGTGGCTCGGCTTCGCGTGCGTCGGGCTCGGGTCGATCGCGGACTTTGCCGCACTGACGTTTGCGGCCCAGGTACAAGAATATACTAGTACGGTGACGTGAGCAAATGAGATCTGAGTGGCGGCGTAGAGCGTGATCACGCCGATTGGTGCCTTTACGCTCGTGGCCAACCTCTGCTTTGCGCACTACTGGCTCAAGGAGCCGCTTTGCCGCACCGACGTCGCGGGAACGGGCCTCATCGTGCTCGGCGCGACGACGGTGGCCATTTTTGGGTCGCACGAGAGCCCCGAGTACTCGCTCGACGAGCTCATTGCGCTCTACATGCGCGGAAGCATGGCCGTGTACGCGATCGCGATCCTCGGCCTCGTCGTCTTCTTGTACGATTCACTTTACATATACATCGACTCCGATACATTGATACGAATCCGTTTGTAGCCACGTGGTGCTAATGCGCAGCGAGCAAGTGCTGCGCAAGTGCGGAAAGGCGTCGCCCGAGTACCGCGCGCTCGAGAAGCTCCACCCGCTCTCGTACGCTGGCTTTGCAGGTAGCATCGTCGTGCAACTCGACGTACGACGGCCATCGATGCAGGCATTGTCGGCGCGCAGTCAGTCATGTTTGCCAAAAGCTCGGGCGAGCTCATCCAGCTCTCGCTCCAAGGCCGCAACCAGTTCAATCGAGTCCTCACGTATGTGATCCTCGCGGGCTTGGTCCTAACGATTAGCGTCCAAGTACGTGGCGAGTCGTCGTCGTCTTCTGGGTTGAGACTTTGGTAGACGCACATGCTCGCGCTGGGGCTCAAGCACTTTGATGCGCTCTACATGGTGCCCGTCTTCACCGTACGTACTATCGCGTTGTGTTGCAGCATCGAGTCGAGATCGCATGGTATTAGTGCTTCTTCATTTCGTTCTCGGTCCTCGGTGGCGCCGTGTACTTTGACGAATTCCAAGCCTTTACGCTCTACCAGTCTATCTGCTTCCCGCTCGGCGTCGCCATCACCGTCGGCGGCGTCATTCTCCTCTCGCGGCGTGAGATGCGGCTGAGCGAGGTATGTACACCTGACCTCAATGAGGCTATCATCTTTTGACGCGTTAAACGCTATGCAGACGACGCTCGATGGCACGGCGTCGCCGGGCACCGAGAGCCAAGATTTTGCCCTCACCACAACACCGACCTTCACGCGGCGCGTCGATATCTCGGTAGGCGCTGCACCCTCTCAAGGAGTCCACACTAATAACGGTAGTGTAGTAGGAAACATAGATACCCGACGACACATCGCAATCGTTTTTTGATGCTCGTTCGCACATCTCTTTCCCACTGGTGGTGGCTCCCACGTCGTGTGCGATACACGTCCTGTCTCGTCGTCGCAGGCTTGCGATGATGATGATGATGCTGGACTCTGCGTGTCGCGTGATCAACCAACCTCCTTTGAGCCGCATTCACCAAGTGCAATGTCACGGATCGCCATACATCTCTGATCTTTTAACCCACGAGAAAACTGGTTGCAGCCTCCGCGCCCGCCGTCAACCAAGGCTTGTGGCGCCGTCTGCACGGTTGGAGGACGCATGGTGCTCGAGCGATCCAACGCTGCATTGCATTACGTCCTGTTACGGCGGGTGCGACGTCAAAGCACTGGACAGTATACTTAGTCCAAGAGATGGGACCTTCGTTGCGCAGAGGCGAGGAACACTCTCTCTCGAAATGTCCGAAAAACAGAAAAATGAAAAAAATACAAGGGTCGTCGCCCGGTATTTTAAAAAAGACGACGAAAACTGCACCTCGTCCGAGAGGCAGTCGCGCGCGTTTTGATTGGCGCATTGGATTCTGATGGTGCGTCCAGCGTGCATTAAAATACAGTGTTTTCGACCGTCCCACGGGGCTGTTTTTAGAATACCTTGGTGTTTGTATCCTTTTTGGCGGCGGGGTAAAAACGAGAATAAAAATACAGTACGCCGCCGGCTTCGGGTTTCACAGGCCGGTTATTGCGACAGATTAAAAAACTGCATCGGACCTGCGGGCGCCGAGGTAACCTGCGACCGACGACGCCGCCATGGATGCTCATGCGCTCCATGCTGCTGTAGATGTCCGACCATGAGACCAACACGTCCAACCTCTTCATCGGCATTGGCATCTGCTTGATCGGGTCGACGATCTCGAACCTCGTGCGTCCAGCCAGGCGAGAGCGAGCACGGTTGCTGACTCTCTTCCATGCCTGTGTAGGGGCTCAACATCCAAAAGTACTCGTTCATCATGCAGGCGCACCTGCCCGACCACGAGCGCAAGCCGTACAACACGCAGTGGCGGTGGTGGCTCGGTTTCTTTGGCGTCGGCGTCGGGTCCATCGCGGACTTTGCCGCGCTCACGTTTGCCGCGCAGGTACGCGACCCTCGCCCATGCGCCGCCCACGACAGCGCGTGTGTAGAGTATCATCATGCCGGTCGGCGCCTTTACGCTCGTCTGCAACATCATGTTTGCGCATTTTTGGCTCAAGGAAAAGCTCACGCGCAACGATCTCTGGGGCACCGTGTGGATCGTCATTGGCGCCGTCATGGTCACGATCTTTGGCTCGCACGAGAGCACCAACTACACGCTGCACGAGCTCCTGCGCTTGTACTACCGCTGGGACATGCTCATCTACCTCGTCTTCATCATTGGCGTCGTCTTCTTCCTCTACTCGATGCTCATGAACGCCGAGCGCATTCTGAAAAAGAGGGCGCGCTCTCAACCGAGTACAAGACGGTGCTCAAGACGCACCCGCTCGCGTACGCCGGCCTCGCGGGTACAACTTCTTCGTGCCTCTGGTACAAAAAACTAGAATCTGATTTCCTATTTCTGGTAGGTGTCTTTGGCGCGCAGTCGGTCATGTTTGCGAAATCGACGGGTGAGCTCATCAAGCAGTCGGCGTCCGGTGACAACCAGTTCAACAAGGGTCTGACCTACGTCATTCTCGTCTGCCTCGTCTTGACCATCGCCATGCAGGTGCTCTCCCTGTCCATAAATGATGCGCAATGCATCTGACAATGCCAAGTAGACGCACTTGCTCTCGCTGGGCCTCAAGTACTTTGACGCGCTCTACATCGTACCCGTCTTCCAGTGCTTCTTCATCACGTTCTCGGTGCTCGGCGGCGCGATTTACTTTCAAGAGTTCAAGGACTACTCGGTCACGCAGTACATTTGCTTCCCGCTCGGTGTCTTCATCACGATCTACGGCGTGTGGGTTCTCTCGTCCCGCGAGATGCAGCACGACGTACGCGCATACCGCTGCTTCGACTGTGCCTCATGCATCGTACAATAGGCGGGTGCGCCGCCCGTGCCACCGGCGCCGCCGTCGTCGGCCGAGAGCATCTGCCATGCCGAGCTCCAGCCTAACATGCCTGGCTCCAACATGATGCGCCGCAACTCGAGCAGCCACCGCGTTGTGATGGAGCCCGAATTTTGCCCCGTGTCCAACCCTGCGCAGCTCCTCGAGCGCTCGTCGTCGATCGGCGGGCCCTTTTACGCCACGCAGAGCGTACTGGTACGAAAGCAGTCATTTCGTCGACAAGGGAAAAACAACTCATGATCTTGCTGCTGCTGTAGATGTCGGGTCGGTCCAGCACGGACTTTCAGGCGGTCGGCGACGAGACAGAGATGGTCGCGATGCAGACGCGGCCACTCTCCGAATCGGCGGCGGCGGGCTCGGTGCACCACGCTTAGAGGCACATAGGAGCGATGCTATTAGGAAATCACCACTGCATAACCCTTAAAAGATCATGTACAACAGTAAGATGAGAGAGGAAGGCCAACGGTATCGGCCGTGTCCTCTGCAGCAAGGCATGCTGTTGCATGGCAGGCCGTGGACGGTCCCTGTGCTCATGGGCGTAAGGAAGCGCGGGACAAACGCGACACCTTACCGCCGTCAACCACCGTGTGGAGCTAAACGAGCAAGACATTTCGCCGCAGAATGACCGAGTACACCGTGACATAGCCTTCGACGCCTTCCATGATGATCCTCGGGTTCGCTGGCATATTGACCTCGGCCTGCGTCACGTCGCTACCGATTGGTGAACCCACCGTACACAAGAGAGGACGTATAGTATAGTTGGCGGTGGGTGGTGTTGGGGGTGCAAGGTCATGTCGGACGATCGCCACGCACGTCCTCGTCGGGAGGCTAATGGATGTCACCATGTCCATGCGTTCATGCGAAATGACATGCATGCATGCAAGGGCCATCGCGCTCTCTTGCTCGATCCTCTGCACCTCGGCGACTTCTTGACGTAAATCGAGATTCTGGGATGGCCATGCGCGTAGCCAAAGGAATGTCTTACTTGGAGCATCAGAATCGCCGACTTTTCACAACAATAATGAGCAGCGGATCTTCAGGGGACGCGTACGCCGATGACGCCTTTGAGGACGAGGAGCTGGAGATGGAGACCATCGACGCGCCTCTAAATGCTAATGCGGAGGATGGCTACTCAGACGACGAGGACTTTGAACGGGATGAGGCTTCCACGGTACTACTGGACAACCCGCCGGAGGTCGACGTCCCAGCGCTTCGCGGCGAGGAGCTTCAACCGCCGTGCAGTCCATGCGCACCGCCAGCGCTGCATGCCTTTGTCGTTGCCAAGCTCCGACGCCTTGGCGCCAAGCCGGTCGACACGCGCTTGCAGGCCCCCGTGCCCGTTGCCCTCTTCGCCCGCCTTGGCCGACCGCATCATCCGCCCTCACCGCCAGTAGCGACAAAAAAGCAAGTCGAACAAGGGACTGCTCGTATACCGCGGGCGCTCGTGGACAAGCTCAAGATTCAAACGCTCTTGGCCGTGATGGCCCACGAGACTGCCACGTCACCAACGCGCCATCGCACGCCGCGATCTCTCTTTACGTACGCCGCGTACCACACGAGCCGGCTCCACGACCAGGCGTGGGCCAGCCACATCGACGCGCTCTACGCGCGGCGTCCGGATCCGCTTGCGATCGCCGCCGCCGCCATGAGTGCGCTGCGTCCTGCCTACGCGCCTCTAAATCCCCTTACGCGCCGCTAAATCCCATTGCGCGTCGAGATGAAGATGCTTTGTATTCTTGCTACGTCATAAAATAGGGGCGCGCGCTACGCAGCCGGGTCTATCCGCAGCGCCTCCAGTCGCTGGCGCTGGGCGGCGAGCATGTAGTCAAAGTCGTAGCCGTCGCCCGACGGATGGAGCGTGTGCTCGGCCGAGCCACCGAAGAAGGTTGGAATCACAGACGGCGGCATGACCTTGAGCAGATCGACGCTCGGCGCGTCCATAAAATGCGCCTTCTCCCGGAGCCGCGTGGGCAGTAGCGGCGAGATGATCTTGGTGAGCGTCTTGACAAGCAGTGTAAGCGGCCCGACGCAAATGTTGTCGATGCGGTCGGGGTAGTTGCCTTGGCAGACCTCGATCATGGCTTTCGTGAGGCGCATGTCGACCTCGCGGTACCCGACGTTGGCGCAGTCAGTGACCAAGGTGAAGGTCGAGACACCCGGTGGCATGAGCTCGCGGATGCCGAGCTCGAGCATGAAGACGTGCGTACGCACTTCGAGGTCCTTGTCCATCGTGCTCCAATCCTTCTTCTTGGGTCGGAGCCAAAGAATTGGCCGGCGCCTCAAGTCGTAGCCAAACCAGTACATCGAGCCACTGCGCAGCTGCGGCGCGACCTCGTCCGGCGAGATGGCACCTGCCCGGTACTCGGTGCGCCAGTTGAGGACGCGGTTGAGCTTTTCGGCTGCATATTCGATCGACCGGTTCGGAACGCTAATGACACTGTGAAGGTAGTCGTCCTTCAAGAGGAACTCGGCCTCCTCGGTCGACTGCAGCATCTTGCGGAACGCCCGGACGCGCTCGACCTCCGACAGCGACAAGCCATCCGGGCTCATCGTATCGTCTGTGGATGCTGTGCTGGACGTTGGCGACGGCGGTGCCGAGTCGCAGACAGTGGACGCGTTCGAGGCCATCGACGTCGTGCGCAGCGAGGGCTTCTCGAGCGCCAAGTCACTCGCACGTCGGTGGACAGTCTTGGGCGACGGGACGGGCGTCACAGCCTCCTGCGGGTTGGATGGCTTGATGTCGATCGACTTGCTTCGGCGCGACGGCGTGTGCACGCGGCGAAGGCTTGGTGCAAAGTGGGATGGCGACGAGAGCACTTCAACCGCGTGGAGGTCGTGGAGATAGACCTTGCCAAGGAAGCACCACACGACGAGGACGACCTTCTGGAGGAACGAGACCTCGGCGAGGCTGTCGAGGAAGAGGATCACGAGGAAGGACATGGCCAGCCATTGCATGCCCTCATGGGGCTTGACGTGGCTCGAACCCATGGTCACTTGCTTACTGCGCTGGCGGTGACGCTAAACCCTGAATCTCTCGGAATCTGGGCACGCCGCTTTTGCACCAATGGCATCGCCCGAAATCGAATCCTCCTTCGGGATTGGTTGAAAGCGTAGCGTGTCTGGGCACCCCATTCTTTCCCCCATTAAAATGGCATACAAACACCAAATATAAACAAGCCCAAGTCGACTTTTAAAGCGGGCCAGAATGCCGGTCCTTCCTGGCCTTTCCATTCTACTTGAAATTTGTATGCGGACAGCCTGCGATGATGCAAACCCACAGACGTCGCGACGTGGCACCGCCACGAGGTAAGGGCAGGAGCTGCACGGAACGAGTCGACTAACTAAAGTCGTCGTAGTCGAAGCATCACCCTCGCCCTGATCGTGGTACGGCCACAATTGTTTGATGATTGACTTGATCTACGTTGAACCAAAAGGTCCAGCATGAAATAGCATCAGAGACGACTCTTCCTCGCCGATCTGCAGGCTTCCGCGACCATGATGGTGGAAGCTGATGGTGGATGTCCTTGAAGAGAAGGCTGGGTGCGCGCGGTAGCTACAGATGCATTCCTCCCTGGGAACAAGGCGCCAAGATACTCCATTTTGCGATGGTCTTGAGCCGCTCGCGACGACCAAGAGGATTGACACTCGGGATGTGTGTTAACTTATATACTACGTGTACAACAAACGATCAGAGAGGCTGCGCGTGCGAGACGACAGCCGACTCGGGCGTCGAGGTCGGCAGGGCTTGCATGCGCTCCTTCTGGGACGAGAGCATGTAGTCAAAGTCAAACACATCTTGGTGGCCGTGCGGGTTGAGCATGTGCGTGGCCTTCCCGCCCATGAACGTGGGAATGTACTGGGGCGGCATGAACTCTTCGAGCTCTTTGCCGGGCGACTTCATGAACTTGGCTTTTTCCCGGAGACGCGCGGGTAAGAGCGGCGCCAGCATGCGCGTGAGCGTCTTGACGAGCGTCGTGAGCGGCCCAATGCAAATGGACCCGATGCGGTCCGGGTAGTTGCCCGAGCAAACCTCCATGAGGCCCTTCATGAGGCGGATGTCGACCTCGCGGTACCCGACGTTGGCGCAGTCGGTCACAAACGTGAACGTCGTGCAGCCCGGCGGCATCATGTGCTTGACGCCGAGCTCGATCATAAATACGTGCGCGCGGATCTCGACGGCCGCGTCCATCTTGGACCAGTCCTTCCGCTTGGGCCGCGCCCAAAAGATCGGGCGGTTCATGTAGTCGTAGCCGTACCAATACATGGAGCAGCCGGCAAACTGCATCTGGACGTCCGGCAGCGTAATCGAAGGCGCGCCATAGTCCTGGCGCCACGCAATGCAGCGCTGGAGCTTCTCGGCCGCGTAGTTCATGGTCCGGTTCTTGACGTTCATGACGCTAAAGAGGTACTCGTCCGTAAAGAGGAACGCGCTCGCATCGTCAAAGTCGAGCATCGACTTGAACGTGGCGAGGCGGTCGCGGTCGTCATGGCTCAAGGACGCAAGAAGCATCGTCGACGATGTGGTCGCCAACGCATGTTGGTGCTGCTGGCGGGTCTCGGACGTTGTACTTTTGTCGCCCGTGCTTGGGAACCGATGGCGCAGCGCCGCCGCCGACGCACTGCGCTTCCGCGCATCGGCCTCGGAACTCGGAGCCATGGTCTCGACGGGTGGCACGTAGCTGCCTCGCTTGGCCCGCGGAAGCTTGGTGTACTGTCCGATCGTCGGGAGCATCGTCGGCACATGAGCGTGCGGGTCGTGGAGAAAGAACTTGCCGAGCCACGAGAGCGCAACAAAGACGACCTTGTACGCGAGGCTCATCTCTTGGAGGCTATCGAAGAGGAGGAGCGCGGCCATGGACCCGCAGAGCCAGAGCATGCCCTGGTGGCGCACGTCCATGGCAGCTTTGAGGTCGGCGCGGAACTTCTCCTCTTGGTACTGGAGGTCCATGATGGTCTCTTCGGCCGTCGGCGCAATCGAGCGCGTGACGTCTGGCGAGAGCACATAGCGCGTGCGCGCATTCTCAAATGAAATCGTCTCCGAGTCCATGGGGCTAAAGTAGCCGCGTGCGAGGAGCTGGTTGCCGAGCACGAGCGCCGCTTGCTCGTTCAAAAGGCCGACGCTCATGAGGCACGTGACCGCGTCGTCGCCGTAAAAGCACTCTTGGAGCGTGAGCTCCTTGGACGCGTCAAACGATGAAAAGTCCAGATCCAAGTCGACGGCCGACATGGACAAGCTCTCGTCCGGGCGCGGGTCCTCGACGACGTAAAAGATCTCAATCTCAATGAGCATGCTCACAAAGAGGTTGTGCAGCTCGGGACAGTAGTACCCGTTCGTCTGGTTTTGCTGGCCAACTTGAGTTTCATCTTCGTCGTCCGAGCCCGCGGCGTCGCTGCCGTCTTGGCGCTGGTAGTGGAATTGCCGGTGGAGGTTGTACTGCGTGCGTGAGACGGTCTCAAAGAGACAGTCGTCATCGAGCAGCGTGTACTGCGACACCATGTGCTTGAGGAAGCCTTCGTTGAGGAGCGTGTTGCCGAGCACGAGGGCTTCCGTGCGAGAGTTGCACCCGACGTGCTTTTGGAGGATGTCGAGGACATCCTTCCCGCGGAGAAAGAGGCTACCGCGCTGCGCCTGCAGGTCGTGCACGAGGCGTCTCGCGGCGTCGATGCGCTTGCGGTCAATGCCACTGTTGGCGTCAATGTCATCGTCGTTTGCGTGGGCGACGACGGCGTCGGCCACGACGCGGGTCGTCTTCTTCAAGCTCAAGATCGTGGTCTGGATCGACGAGATCCAGTTTTGCTTTTCTTGCGACGAGCGCGCGTCGAGGATCCACTCCTTCGTCGACTTTGTCTCGGCGTCGACCTCGAGGACGCGGAAGCAGTGCAGGTGCTCGGACGAGACGACGACGACCTCGCACGTGGCGCCGATGAGGTCCACGGACTCGAGCTTCGCCTTGCTCGGCTTGGCCGTGTCCTCGTAGAAGAGGAGCGCGTCGGCCTCCAGCGCCATCACGCGCGTGATCCACTGGTACTCGGACGCGCGGAGGAGGACCTTTGCCGCGCATGCTGCTCTTCGTCGACCGCAAATATATGTGAAATGACCAACCGGCGTGGGAAACGCAAGGCGTCCGTGCGTGAAAAACGTGAAATATCGAAAACCACACACCTGGACACGGCTGTAATTGCATCATTTTTGGCGCGCAAGTCGTCTCCTCGTACCGGTAGCAGGACGGTATCAATAGCAGGACGCTAGAGACTCGCAATGGAGCATTTCGGGTCTTTCTTGTGTCTAGGATGCACGTGACAACGCAGTGCTCAGAAGGTCCACCCTCAACGCGCCGACAGTAGTAGCAGGCGACGCACTGGTAACGTGAAAACGGCAGAGTCGACATTGGTCTGTAGTGCGTTACAGTAGCAAGCTCTGTCGCGGACAAGTGCATACTTGAGCGCACGCCACCACACTTCAAAGGATAGCTTCCGATATAATTCCCAAGAAACTCGAACAACCTGCCATTCTCCTCATCATCACCTGCAGAAACGACTGGAAGGGGCTCATGTTGCTACTGCCATCAACTTACCGTAGCTTGCTGTGCTCTCAAGGCGCTATACTCGAGGAGCGCTGGCGGAATGCGTCGACCTCGCTGCAGTAGTCGACGCCTCTACGGCGTCCGCGTGTTCGGTGTGTTGCACATGCTCGGATTACAGCGCGGTCCGTGGAAAACGTGAAAAACGCAAAGCAGAGTGTGGGAAACCACCGGCATGTGTCACAGCAGCTGATCATGTGTATCCGGAGTCCGGATACTCGTTCGAAAGAGTATCAAGTTGTCAAGCTCCTGGCGTGCGTCTGTGGCCCCGCCCAGGTCGATAAAAGCTTCGACGCACTGCCTTGATTGACGGGTCTTGTAAAATGCTGGCCACCACGGGAGACATCAATTCAAAGTTATGTACCCTTGACGCCAAATTGATGTACTTTTGACACCCATGGCTTCCATGACGTGGCTTCACATCAGCAAAGCCTTTCGACTGTTGGCCAATCATCATCGTGTCAAAGCCAGCGTACTTGGCATCAGGATTGGACGGGCTGGTTCCGGGCGAGTGGGCAACAATACAAGATGCCCGTCGTGCAGGTCTACCGCCGTGCAGTTGCACGTCGACTCGCCACTCCGTTGGAGCCATGTCTTTTGAAGCAATAAAGTGCATCTTTACTTTTGGAGCTTAAAATGAAGTAACGTTATGTATCTTCCGACTTCAGAGCCACACGATAAGCGCCCCATACCAGGTTCGGTGGTCTTGGAATCGTTTCTCACGACGGAGCAGGTAGACCTTGACGCCGTTCAAAAGAGGCTGCTGGTCTTGGTGCTTGCTGTGCTTACCGGCGCCCGCAATGACACAAATACGCTGGTGTCCCTTGGCCTCCATAATAGGCAGCGTCTCAGCAAGCAACTGTTCGGCGCCTCGGAGCGAGAGGTAATGCACGTCGATCTGGCCAGTCGCGACACAGTTCCAATTGCGAGAGCGAGCAATGGTGTCGACAGCCTTGAGCCTCTTCACCTGCTGTCTCTCCTTAAGATCTCGTTGGATGGCCAGCTCTTTCTTGAAGCTGATCCAGTCACCCCTCGCCTTGGCTCTCCCAGCCTTCTCATACGACCGTTGGAAGAGGACATCTTCGCGAGTCGTCTGGAACTCGGCGAAGAGGTAGTCGACTCCTGTCTGCACTCGGTGGGGCTGAGCTGGATTCTACATAGCACGACGCGTTAGAACTCTAGCGTTCATACGGCATTCGATGCTTACGGAGTTCCATGTGAGGGTACTGGACCATGAGCGGCTGGAAGTCATGGAGGACGCAGGAGTTCCTGGGCGACCCGTGGGGATGGAGGAGCCGAGTGAGCCAAGTGCGGCAGCATTCAAAACGAGGCCGGATTGAACGCTGGAGTTGGCCATGCTGCACTTGCGGGAAGATTTCCAACTGATAGCTTAAGTGACCAGCCTTGGTGTCTTTCATGATCGAAATCTACTTTGTGCCATACGTCGACCTACACTCACTCCATGTACTGCCTCGTCGCAGGGCATTTGAATGGCAAGGGGCAAGGGGTATACTATACCCCTTGCCATTCAAATGCCCTAAAAGCTAAATTCCATAATATGGGATTGAGCCAATGTGGTTTCTACGGGCCTTTGCGTCGCGATAGAGCTCACGACGCAGCTTGACGCTGGTGCGACCACCCTGTCGTATTATATGCTGCCGTGCGACGCGGTGCGACCGGGTCGAGGCCAATTGAAACGTGATGCAAACGCAGCCAGCGGCTCGAATTCATTTCTACAGTACGTCTCTTGTTCACGACGACTGAACTTTTACAAATTTGCAGAGGAATGAGTCATTGAACGCGACAGCTCGCAGCGATGCATCGATATCTCGGAGCTCGGAGCTGGTGGCACGTCATGTAGACCATGCCGCATGTCGCCTTGGACGCCCAGGATAGTTCCGGTACCATTAGTAGTAGAACTGTCAGAGAAAAAGGTTCAGCCGCCGTGTTCAAGCGACGTGCTGTAGAAATGAATTCGAGCCGCTGGGAGCGTTTGCATCACGTTTGAAGAGGCTTCGACCCGGTCGCACCGCGTCGTACGGCAGGGTGGTCGCAAGCGGCATGCGCCGGTCAACTGTCGACGGAGAAGCTCGGCGTCACTTGCCCGTGGAGGCTCCCAGGCATCCTGATGACTCGATTGAATTCGCGTTGGTCGGGAAATGGCCCAAACGGACCGTCGTCGTCGTCGTCGACGGTTTTGCCCGCGGCCGCGAGGCTGTCGACGATCCCAACATCCATGTCGGTATCGCTGTCACTACCGCTATACGCCGAGCCAGAGAGGTCGTCGTCATCGTCGTCCGAGTCGGCGCCCATGACAAAGTCCGAGTCGTCTTCTTCCGAGTCGCCTTCGGGCGCCACGGGCGTGTCGCCCGTGCTTTCGCTCGGGTCGTCACGCGCGTCATCGTCCTTGAGCATTTTGAACATGCTGACAAACTCGGTGATGCTTGGCATTTCTTGCTTCTCGACCATCGAGAACTCGACCGAGGGTCCACCGACGACGTCGACGATCAAGTCGAAGGACCGCAGGTGCAACGACGTCTTGCGGCCCGTCTCGATCGCGTCGACTTCGCTTCGGCTCAAGAAGAGCGGCGGGTTCAAAAAGCAGAGCCTAGTAATATACAGGCATCACGACTCTGTGGCGTCGAGAAGAGGAGTACCCTTCGCGAAGAAAGAAGAGGTGGCCACTCGTGGTCTTGCGATAGCACTTGACAAACGACTCGCCGTGCGTGCTTACGTAGCGTCGGTCGCCCGTCATGGGCTCGGCGATGACGCGGATGTGGCTCATGAGCCGTTGGAGCTGCATCTGGACCGCGACGTGGAGCTTGGCTTGTGTTACGGACGCATCGTTCTCCAGTTCAGCGTCGTGCAGAAGGATGTTTTCGTTGGGAATCACTGCGCTCGTCGCGCTTACATCGAATGCAATGTACTTGAGCGTCGACTTGCGGTAGCTTACGGGCGTTTCCAGCCGCAGCACAAACTCGTACGACGCTACCTTGGTCTTGGACACGGTGCTCTATCCACAGATGCATGAGCTATAGCGCAGTGGTGTCGAGAGGGTTGTCGTACGTGGCGTGGCAGCTTGAGCAGCGCGTCTACGTTCGTGTACGGTGTCGTCACGACAAAGTCCTTGCCCGTGATCGTCACGTTGTAGTCGCCGAAATCAATGTCGAGCTTGCCTTTCGGCACGATGCAGGTCGTCTTGGGCAGCGTGAAGATGAGGTTGTCGCCCGCCGACCCACTCATGGCCGCGGTCTTGACAAACTCGGCGTGGTGCTGCTTGGCAATGGCCAGAGAGCCCTCGAGGAACTTGATCGTGTTCTGCCACGTGGCCACGTCATCGTCCTCGACAGCGACGGCCTCGGCAATCGCAAAGCAGAGGGCTGCGCCATCGCGCAGGTCGGCGATGCTGCGCATGCTCTCGTCGGCCATCTTCAGTCTCGGTGGTCGACCAACAAACCGGGAGTTGTCGGGAATTTGCGAACGTTAAACGTGGGTCAAACCGATAAACCCGCGACGTCGATGGACATAAAACGCAAATTTTGCCCATGCTGCTGCTGCGCGCAACCACCGCCCGTGTGCTCCGCCCGTCCGTGCTCCAGCGCTGGACGAGCTCGTGGACCTTCTCGTCGGGCCTCGCTTCGCTGCCGCATCCCAAGAAGAAGCGTGGCGAAGACGCTGCCTTCGTATCGCCCACGGCGGTCGGCGTCGCGGACGGCGTCGGTGGCTGGGCGTCCAAGGGTCCGCACACCCTTTTTATGCACGGATCCTCACGCATGCATAGGCATCGACTCGGGCGCGTACTCGCGCGCTCTCATGAAGGTCTGCGAAGCCACGCCCGTGAGCAACCCCGTCGCACGCCTCAATGCGGCGTACGAAGCCGCAACGGTACTCGTCGACCTTCTCGCTGCGTACATGGTGGCCACGCTACTACTGCCTAGGTACCTGGTAGCTCGACGGCTTGCGTTGTGAGCTTACAAGGTAGTTCATATATATATGCCCACGCGTCGTGTGGTCCTCAGCGACGTCAATCGCCATAGGTGCCGAGATCACGGCGGCCAACTTGGGCGACTCGGGGTTCCTCCACTGCCGTCAAGAAGACAGCAAATGGACGCTTCTCTTCGAGTCGCCGCCGCAGTGCCACTACTTCAACTGCCCGCTCCAGCTCGGTATGGACAGCCGGGACCAGGTACACGGCGTGGGAGATACGCAGGCGGGACCCACAACGCTGTGCTTGTAGCCCAAGCATGCAGACGTGACGCAGCACACTGCGCTGCCGAACGACTTGATCCTTGTCGCGACCGACGGCGTGTACGTTGTCGCAACGAGGCAACACGGGTCGTCTCATGCCTTGGCGTAGGTTTGACAACCTCTTCACCGAAGAGCTCCTGCAGCTCCTCGACCAGATCTCCGAGATCCACCCGCCGACGCCCGAGAACGTACTCGGCTTCTACTAAGCGTCGATTGGTTGCTCAGCGTTCCAGTAGATGCCGGTCTTTGCCAAGATCATTGCTGAAGTGACGCAAAAGGTCGCGGCCTCCGAGACGCGCATGACGCCGTTCGCCGTGTCGGCGCGTCACGCTGGGTACACTACGCTTTCTTTTGCGTGCTCCCACTCATGGTGCGCTAGGTACACGTCGACGACGGGTGGCAAGATGGACGATATTACGGTGGTTACGGCGCTCGTTCAGGAAAACTAGAGAAATCCCAGCTTCTTTACACGCTGTAGCCGATCGCACCGAGAAGCACGGCAGCAAGAACCGTCATTGGAGAGTGCTTGCGCGTCTGGCTCGAGGACGACGATGGCGGCCATGGGTCATCCGACGCACTCGTGGCGGCATCTGGGAGCGTACTGGGAGCGTTGCCGGCGCTCATGTTGGGCGACGCCGACGGGAAGCACGACGCCGCGAGGCTGCGAACAAACGCAGGCATCGTGATCGTCGTTCCTTGGATCGCGAGTGTGCAATTGGGGAGCGCGGCCGTCTCAAGGCTGCTCAACGTCGCAGTGCATGCCGGGTCCGAGCACAGCAGTGGCATCTGCGCCGCGGTCGGCCACGCCGTCGGCGGTGTCAGCGTAAAGTTGGTCGCAGAGCTGCACTTGGTGAGGTTTGTAAAGAACGGCAAGAGCGTCGAGGCGAGACCGACATAGCTGCACGCGCTCGACGTTGTCGCCTCCAGTAGCCCGACGCTCGCGGGATTCGAGAGCGCGGGACTCGCGAGCGCCATACTAGCGTGGCACAGCGTCGCGAAAAACAAGCTCGCCGCGAGAAGAGACATATCCGTCGGATAGAACGTGTGCAGGCAAGGGCAAACTGCAAAGTGCTGTCGAGTTACGTTCCGAGTTGTGGTGGGTGGCCTGTCGACCGCGGCCTGTCCACGCCTGGCCGTGCTATCAATCGAACGTACTAGTACTGAATGCGAGCGACGAAGACGACCTGGGAAGCACCTAGACATGGTCGCACTGCGCTCTCCTGGGGCTGCCCGTCTCGTGTGTCAGGTTCACGCGCGTCTTGTTCTTCTTCTATACCGTCTCCTGAGCTTGGCAATTCGAGTTTCTGATCCGCCTTTGTACAATGGACCCTTGGCGCCAAACTCGTGCTTGCACCGAGGACGTGTTTGTAGAGCGTGCGATCGAATATATCTTGTTTGGCATTAGTACACTATAGTCGTTGTAGTAGGGTAGGGTTAATAGGGCGAGTGGGCCGGCGCATTTCCTGCGAGCGCCTTGGCCTTGCGCGCGGACGCCGCATAGCCGACGACGAGGCAAGCGAACGCAAAGACGCTCCACCACGTGACGATGCGGAAGCCGATGCGGTACATGTACGCTTCGTCTGGCGCCCCTGACGCGCCCATTTCGGTGTTGACCATAATGATGTTCATGACGAGCCCCGGAATGTAGTTGGAGGCCGCGTAGCCGAGAAAGTTGTACGACGTGTACGCGACCGACGACGCGAGCGGGCGCAGATGCGGCGGCGCGCACGCAATCACGATGCCTGAGCACGGCGAGAGGAGTGCGCCGCCACAAAAGAGCATCGTCCAGAGCAGCACCGCGATGACAAATGTGTTGTTGGAGAAAGAAATCGGGAGCGCGGCGGCGACGCTACAGACGCCGAGCACCATGCAGATGCGGAGCGCCTTGGCCTCCTGGACCGGGCCGGCGTAGCCGCCAATGTAGTCGATGAGCTTGCCGCCAAAAACGACGCCGAGGATCGGTCCGGTGCCCGAGACGACGAGGTACGCGAGGTGGATCGTGTAGGCCGAGTCGTCGAGGTTGGTCGTGAGGAAGAGCGTCGTCCAGTACTGGATGCCCGTGACGCAGAAGAAGAGCGACGAGAGCCCGAGCACGATCGACGTAAACACGGGAATGCGGAGGAGCGTGCAAATGTTGCTCCAGTTGCTCTTGCCATCGTCAAAGAACGAGTCATACTCGTCTTCGTCCTCGTTCTCGAGGTACGAGATGGATTCGCGCCGCGACGGACGCATCACAATGTGGTCGTCCGGAATGCCAAAGATACCGAGCGCGAGCGGCAAGACAAGGAGCACTTGGAAGAGGAACGGCCAGCGCCAGCAAAACAAGGTGCCGCAGCCCATGTAGCTTTCGCCCACCCAGACCGTGACGGACCCGAGAAGGTACCCGACCGTGACGCCCATGGGCACGGCGCCCTGGAGGTAGCTCATCCATTGCCCACGGCGCGACTTGGGAGCAAACTCGTGGACCCACAGCGGCGCGTAGACGCACAAGAACGCTTGCGTAAAGCCAATGAGGCCGCGGAAGAAGATCAAAAGCAGCTTCGAGTACCAGTGGTTCACAGGCGTGAAGGCGAAGACGAAGACGCACGCGTTGTTGAGGACGAGGCTGAAGCCGAGCACGACCTTGGGCGAGAAGCGCCGGAAGAGGTAGCCCGAGAGCGGCGAGCCGAGCGAGAGCGCAATGTACACGATGGCGCCGAGGAGGCCTTGGTCTTGCGGCGTGAGCTCAAACGTTTCTGTAAACTGCACGAGGAGCGCGGGCACAGCGCCAGCCTCGAGGTAGACGAAGATCTGCGCCATGATGATGAACTTGAAGAGGTAGGCCGCGTCCTTCTGGCGCGCCACATGGAGCGCGGCCTTGTCGAGGCGCGGGTCATTGATGGCCGTCGTCGTCTGGTACGAGACGTGCTTCTCGGTCGGCAGGAGCGACGCCGACTCGACGTCCGTAGCTCGGGGCATCCTCTTCACGACTGAGAGCCGCCTTTGTCTTTATACGAAAAAAGAGTGGCGTTTTTTACACGTTTTAATCCCGTTGCATACAAACGTCAAGTGGAAAGGAATAAAACGACACGCCAAACGCAATGGCGCATCAATGAACTGCTGTTTTTATCAAGTGCACACAAAAGGAAGTGGTGTATTTTAATTCCACTTTTTATATTTTAATGCCACGGCCAGTGTGGAGCTTGATGTTTGTATGCACATATCACACACGACGCACAACATGGTATTTAAATACATGCGTGGCGTTGCAGCCATTTGATAAGTGGTCAAAACTGACTTCAACGTTGCGACAGGCGGCATCAAATAGTGTATCAAGGCGTCGCACTCTATATTCGGCCGACGTAGTAGCTATTACGAGTAGAATTGCCCATCGCTGCGGCACGCGTCGGCACCGATCGACGATGACGACGTATACTTATGTTGCATGCATACTGTGTGTGCAGCTTGCCAAGGGTCACGCCACCACAGTACTCGGATAGCACACTATTAGTGTGTCATGCGTGTCAACGGATATGGTGTGTGTATCATGCGGAGTCGGAGGGTGACGAGGATGCTCATGGCGGCTGCGCTCTCGTCTCTTCTCGGAAAACACCGCGGTGAGGAACGTTCTGCTAACGCGATGTGGCATTGTTATGACGTCCTCTATCAAGCGTCGTCTCTAGAGTCTCTAGGCAAAGCTGGGCTGCCAGTTGCCGCGGAGGAGATCCGCGATCGGGACGCGGACCTGCGCCATGCTGTCGCGGTCGCGCACCGTCACCGATTGGTCCGCGAGCGTCTCGAAATCCACCGTGACGCAGTATGGCGTGCCGACTTCATCTTGGCGGCGGTACCGGCGGCCTATCAAAACAAGATGAGATGGACGATAGATGTCGAGGCCGTCGCACCGATCGAGCCCGTGACGTCAAAGTCGCAGCTCGCTTGCACCGTGAGGTCGCGGTAAAAGGAGCGTGCGACATCGACGAGCTCGCCCTTGCTCTGCAGCGGCAAGACGGCAAACTAAGGGGCAAACATAGGAGATGGCGTTGCTTCATCCTCGTACCTTGTACGGCGCAATGTCCGGATGCAGCCGCAGGACCGTGCGCTTCCTACACTCACGAGTCCATTCGCTTCATCCAGAGATGACGACGACGCACCGGCCAGCGACTTCTTCTTCGTCGTACGCATCCAGGAGCATCGCAAGCAAGACGCGGCCAGTGCCCAATGCAGGCTCGACCACATGAGGCATGCACACCTATAGCATCATCCTCGTGTCAGGGCATCGGCGCAATGAGTGTAGGAATACCTCCTTTGTCGTCGGGTCCTGGTAACTCAAGTCCTTCTTGGACGCTTCCATGTGCTTGCGCAAGTCATAGTCGGTGCGGTTGGCAACTATAAGATCCTAGTCGACCTCGTTCCTGCACGCAGGTCGTGCCACGTACTGCCCCAGAGCTCGCTCCAACCAAACGGGTACAAAAACTCAATGTCGGTCGTCGCGCGCGCGTAGTGGGCAAGCTCCTACCGCAGGCATGATCAATCGGCCGCACCGAAGGCATATGCACCGCTTGGTCGTGGACCCGCTTCTTGATGTTGGCTTCCTTCACGCCGTGCTTGATGAGCCAGTTGTAGCACTCGTCCACCCAGTAGTTAAACCTACAGGGATGTCGTCAGGATGAAACTCGTCCTTGCAAAAATGGCCGCACCAGTTGTCCGACTCGTCCGGGGGACAAAAGTACTGCAATTCGAGCTGCTCAAACTCGCGCGTCCGGAAGAGAAAGTGGCCGGGCGAAATCTCATTGCGGAACGATTTGCCCATTTGGCCGACGCCAAACGGCAGGCGCCGGCGCATGGTCGAGACGACGTGCTGGAAGTTGATGTACGCGCCTTGCGCCGTCTCGGGGCGAAGGTAGACCCACTCGCTAAGCCATGCATATCGTCCTCATGCCATGATTGCGTAAGAGTGATACAAGTGTACCTCGTCTCGTCGGTCGAGCCCATGTTGGTGCGGAAGAGGAGGTTGAAGAGCCGCGTCTTTTGCAGCGACGAGCTGCCGCAGGACGGGCAGCTCAGCTTGTGCGTCGCAATGAGCTCGTCAATCGCCTCGCACGAGAGGCCACCGGCTTCCTCAACGCCCGTGACATCAGACGCGTTCTCGATCAGCTTGTCGGCGCGCACGCGGCTGTTGCACTCCTTGCAGACCGTCATGGGGTCGGTAAAGTTGCCAATGTGCCCCGACGCCTCCCAGACGCGCGAGCTCAGGATCACGGACGAGTCGAGGCCGACGCAGTCCGTGCGCGACTGCACGAAGTGGCGCCACCACGCGTCCTGGATGTTCTTCTTCATCTGGACGCCGAGTGGGCCGTAGTCGAAGCTGTTGGCGAGGCCGCCGTAGATGTCCGAGCCGGGATACACAAAGCCGCGGTGGCGGCAGAGGTTCACGACCTTCTCCTGGAGGTCCGGCGCCTTGGTCACCTTGGAGCGCGCCTGCACTTGGCCGGCGAGGCGGCCCACGATCGGTCGGCGCAACATGCCTGGCACGCGAAAGATTTGCTGGTGTTCATGCTGTCATGTTGTTTTCGGCACATGCCACATTGTACTGCACCTGGTTTGTGGCGAAAAGAAACAGCTCCAGCGGCAAACAAGGGCCAACATTGCAAGAAAGCATTGGTGCACATCCTCGTGCTTGGGTCTACGAGTCCTGCAACCTACTGGAGCGGCGCGACGACGACCCACCGCGCCAGCGACGTCGAATGATGATTGCGACATCACGCCATGCCGAATCCGCCGTCTACATGCCGAATTAAATTGTTTGCACATGGCATATGCCACACCCCGGCTTTGAACCAGGATTCAACCGTATCCGGATAATGCGGTCTGGCGCCCCGGGGTCCGCTGATACAGGCGGCGACAGGGGGAAAGAAAGGCGTCGGGATAAACCCATGGCCGGCCTCTAATTGGGTGACCAACGCTTGCTGATGGAGGGTACGTAATGTCTACGTCAATTCAGTGAAGACGGCGCTGGGTGCACTGTCGTGTGGCTGTGCACCGTCACGGCGCCATGTCGTCGTCATCATCAACACAAAATACCCGTGGTGTGCGGCGCAGAGAAGGGCAGGTGCCATGGCTGAGCGCTGCGCGTTTGCACGCACTTGGGTGCTATTAGAAATGGCGCGGTCTGGCTATATAGTTGAAGAATGGAATGAATGGCCGACGTCGCAGGCCACTTGATTTCACTGGATTTCATGGCGCCGGTCGCACCTAGGCGCATCAGCATACAAAGCCAAGTGACACCTTGAATTACGGCATCCGCAAGGTGCGACGGTGCAGCTGGGCTGGGAGAAACCCACGCGCACCTGGGCCAAACGCAACTTCAAGTTGATTTTCATCGACGACGAAGCTGCTCACTTTGTATTTTGCGCTCCAGTGCTTCCATGGCTGACCTCGACTGCACAAGCATGCTGCCCGCCAAGGCCGTGTACACGATCAACTACTTTGGTCTGAGCGCCGTCGGCAACTTCCTCACGGTCTTCTTCAGCGCGTACTTTGACAAGTTCCAGATCGGCATTTTGCAGACGATTCCGTGCATTTGCAACCTCATTGCGCCGCCGCTCTGGGGCGCGATCGCGGACGTGCTCCGCAAGCAGCGCCTCATCCACATCCTCTGCATCCTCACGGGCTCGCTGCTCATGTTCTCGATCCAGTTTACAGCCTCGAGCTTCTACCTTGCGTGCTTTGTCGTCTTCCTCGCCAACTTCCAGTCGGGCCCGACGTCGTCGCTCCTCGACCAGGCGGTGCTCGCGCTCACGGAGCGCCTTGGCGCCGAGTACGGCAAGCAGCGTCTCTTCGGTGCCGTCGGCTATGGCCTCGGCGCGTACATCACGGGCGTCATTGTCTCGCAGTACGGCATCACGTGGGCGTTCAACATTCACCTCATCTTCTGCATCCCGACCATTTTCGCGCTGCAAATGATCCCGTCCATTGACACGCTTGTGCCGACGCATGCGACGACAACGCCGTCGGGCTCGTCGATGCCGACGCCGAGCTTCAAGACCGGTCTCCACGCGCTCTGCAAGAAGAAGGACGTGCTCGTGCTCCTCTTTGTCGTCTTCCTCGCCGGCCTCATGTTTGGCGTCCTCTCGTCGTTCCTCACGCTCAACTTGTATGAGCTCAGCGGCCACTCGGCCCAGATTGTCGGCATTGCCATTTGGTGCGAGACCATCTCGGAGCTCCCGGCGTTCTACTTTGCCGACCGCATCATCGAGAAGGTTGGCACCGTCAACGCGATGGCGATCTCGATCTTGTCGTACGGCGCGCGGCTCACGTGCTATGCGTTCATGACGAACGCGTGGTATGCGCTGCCGTTCGAGTTCCTCCACGGCTGCACCTTTAGCCTCGCCTGGGCCGCGTGCACCAAGTACATTTATGCGTCGGCGCCCCGTGGCACCGAAGGCATGATGATGGGCATCCTCAACGCGGTCCAGAACGGCCTCGGCCGTGGCGTCGGTACCATGGTCGGCGGCTACCTCTACAACACGTACGGCGCGAGCTTCATGTGGAAGGTGACGGACCTCGGTGTGCCGGTCGCGCTCCTTGGCCTGTACGTCTTCTCGTGCACGATGGAGAAGCCGGCGACGGAAGAGGAACTCACCAACGAAAAGACGCATCTCATTGCGTAAAACAACACACAATAATGTTGACAGTAGCTAGTATCCTTCGTCGGTAGACGACACCATAAACATACATTCCTTTTCACTTTGCACTTGTGGCTTCTCGATTCTGGTCCGGGGACGTCCTTACTCGAAAAAATCCAGTGCTGGATTCAAATATTGGTATCCAGTGATTTGCAAGCAATCCTACTCTTGATGTACCAGCAATGTCGCCGTCGTCGACGAGGCCCGAAGCAGCCGCTCGCGTGGCTATGTCGTCACGTGGTTGCCATCAGTGAGGGTCTGTGACGATCGAAGCCGCAGCGCCGAGAGCCACGCAAACGGTGACGAGAGAATAGGGATAGGGAATGTTGTTGTTGAAGTGGGTCATCTATTGTAATAGATAAAACTACGCTAAATAAAATTGACGGACTTTCTACGTTGTGTACACTCGGTGAAGGAACTTGATCTAGGCATGCGGGGGCAGGAGCGCGATCCGCGGGAAAAGGAGCTAGCGCAGCCACTCGTGTTGGGCGAGGCGCCGGAGAAAGCGACGAAGAGCAGGCTGCTCGGGCTCTCGAATCAGGCTCTTGAACGTGGTGCGGGTGCAGTTGAGCGACACGCGCCGCCTTGACGGCAATCGTCCATGAACTTGGCCGCGGTAGGTCGGCGCGGAAGACGCGATCGTTCCGGACTCACCAGACGTTGAACCAGACGCAGGCGTGGAGCACCGGCCAGAGGTAGCGCAACGCGGCTTGGAGGGATAGGGAACGTTCCCGAAATATGCTCGTTTCAATGTCGATGTCCATTAGCAAAGGTCTACAACACGTTTATAGACGATTGCGATTAGCGTATGCATTACGGAATAGTTGGATGGATGTGAGAGGTCCAAGTCTTTGTCTTCGCGATCCATGCCACCCTGCATTCGCTTCTTTACGGCACGACGTGGGCGTGCACGTGCTTGTGATCCATCGTGGGATCGGAACAACCTATATTCGGTATTAAGTGGTGATTTCGTTTATATGTTGATACTAGAGCACACACAGATCATTCATTAACTTTGGGTCATTTATTAGTTGTTGTACAGTCAATTATTATGCGCCGAGCCAGTGGTTGCGCCCAAATTGCCAGCCAAGCGTGGACCCCGTGGTGATACCGAGGAAGAGCCCGAGACACATGATGGCGCTCGCCGACTCGCGGTCCTCTTGCGGCACGAGACGCGGTCCGAGGCCAAACGTGATCGTGCTGAGCACGCCCGTTGAAAGACCCAGGATAAAATTGATGGCGAGGAGCCAAATCAGGTTGAGCGTGTGGGCGTCGGCCATGACGAAGAGCGGGTTGGCGCCGTTGCCTGGAAGCCCCATGAGCACGCCAAGAAAGAGCACGAAGCGCGCGACCGTCCACGTAAAGCACGACGGAAGCGAAAAGTACGGGTACAATTTCGGCGACCAGGCGCGACCGAAAAAGTCACCATAGTTGTAGCAGAGGAGGACGCCGTCGACGTACCACGCGGTCACGGACGGATCGCTGGCGAGCTGGGACGCGGACGCGATACCAAGACCCGGGAACGCCGACAACGAGCACACGTAGATAAGAAACTGGCTGGCCAGCGGCAGCGCGATCGCCCGCGCGATGCGGCCCAGCCGCGCCCACATGTCGAGGAGCGTCTCGCGGTTCGCGGAGCGCTTTGTCGTCTCCATGTCGTTGCGCTCGACAAGGTAGTGCACGCTTGGGATACGGAGGAGCTTGTGAAAGATGACGACTGCCAAGACGCACACCCCAATAAAGATGCCAAAAAAGATATAGAACGAGACTTTCTGGACGTGCACCGTGTCGTCATTGTGATGTGTCGCGCCGCCAACGAGGAGCTGCAGAAGCATGTGCAGCGAAATGTTGATGATGCCGGATGTGCCGTTGCCCAATTGAATCGCATTGGTAAACGCGGCTTCGGGAAAGAGCGCCGAGAGGGCAAAGAACGCGGCTTCCGTGAGCGAGTTGGTCAAGCCGACGACGCCAAACGCGACGAGAACAATCGTCGCGCCCGTCTCGGGCGATGCGTCGAGGATGTCTTGGAGGAGGATCGCAATAGCGCAGAGCGTATAGAGCGAAAAACCAATGCGCACGCGGTTCCACATGCCGAGCTTCTTGTCGAGACCAAAGATGACTTGCACGAGCTGGGCGAGCAGCATCGGCCACGTCGTGACGGGCGTCGTCAAGTACTCAAACTGGACCGTCGTTGAATTGGCAAAGCGCGAAAAGTAGTACGACTGCGCCGAGAGGCACGAGAAGTACGCCCAGAGACACGAGCCGTTGAGGAAGAGCAGCGCCCACCAGATAAAGCGGCGGTTGGCTTGAATGTCGTCAAGCACGTGCAGAGGAATCTCGTCGTCGTCGACGTCGCTCTCGTAGATGATGAGCTTGGCCGTCTTTTGCCCCATGATTGGCGTGTCGAGCAGCAGCATGCCCCTGAAGCGGCGAAAGAGAGAATGGCGCGAGGGTATTACGCGCGATCACCTGCGCACGAGTTGCCGTTCATATGTGCGTTCGTCGCAGGTGGCACGCACCCAGACGTATTACAGTACACACGGAGCCATCGCTCCCTCGTCGTACGGACGGCTTGAAGCCGTTTGGGTAGGCGTTTCCGAGGAGGATGTTGAGTTCACAATCGACAAGCCGCGAGCGATGCGCGCGCCCCCAGCAGTAGCAGCTTGTCCAACGACGACCGTTCAAGCGTGCCAAAAAGAATGCAAGAGACACCATGGTTAGCGCCATGGTGGTTGCGGACACTGCCCACGCTCGTGGTGGGTAAATCACCCAGACTCTATTCGGAACGCACCCGGTTTACCCCGGGGTGGTATCCATGTGATTCGTGGCCGAGTCTCTGTTTCGTACCGTCCACCAACACACAGCATTAAGTCGTGCCCCGGTAGGGTTGGTGCACGCGGTACACATTTTGCAGTTCCGGTAGCAGCAAGCGCAATGAGAAACGACATTCGAGCAACATTGCTTGTGAAGGAGTGCGAGCGACGTCTCAGCCAATCATTGGGTTGGTCGTTTTGTCCCGTTGTTGCAGCAAAGTAAAGCAGCCCTTTTGCCAGCGCCCTCGCTGCTCGTGTGTGTCCAATCTCCCCACGCCACTACAAATGCAGTGGCGTGAGTATTTCACTTGATGTGTCAGGGTGCGCGGCAACATACCGGTACCGATAAATTGGCGCCAACGTCTACATCGCTTCTCGGATTGGCCGAAATGCAGCGAATCAACGCCGCTGACGTCACTTTTCAGCCAATGGAATTGCCTTCCGATCAAAGCTGTTGCGCAAATTCTATGGATTTGTCGTGTGACCTCCTGTGGGCATAGATCTTCGAAAGCGATGGGCTCACGCAATCAACGTACTTCAACCGTCCCCTTCCACAAGCAAATCGAGCAACGACCTCGATTGGGTACACAGCGATGCACCTCGACGCACTGTGGCTCGCCAAGGCCGCGTACGCGACCTTCAATTTTGGCTTCGGTGCGATCCTCATCTTCCTGCCCGTCTACTTCAACGCCTACTTTGACAAATTCCAAATCGGTGTTCTCCAGACACTACCTTGCATTTGCTCGATGCTCGCACCGCCGCTGTGGGGTGCCATTTCCGACGCGCTAGAGCACCCCAGGGTCGTCCACGTCGTCTGCTACGTCTCGGGCTCCCTCCTCATGTTTGGCGTCCAAAATGTTTCGGACAGCTTTGCTTGGACATGCGTACTCTTCTTTTTGGCTCAATTTCAGTCCAAGCCCGCGTGGACGCTCTTGGACCAAGCGGTGCTGGCCCTTGTGGCGCAGCTCGGGGCCGAGTACGGCAAGCAGCGCCTGTATGGCTCCATCGGGTACGGCCTCGGCGCGTACGCCACGGGTCTCGTTGTCACCAACTATGGTATTGGCTGGGCCTTCACCATAAGTCTTGGATGCTGCGTTCCTGGGCTGGCGTTGTTGTACATGCTGCCGTCCCCACCACCGCGGGTGTCGTCGGCGACTTCGTTCGCCGTGGGTGTGCGCGCGCTCCGGCGCCGCTACGATCTTATGGCGCTTCTGAGCTTCGTCGTTGTCACCGGCGCCATGGGTGGGATCATATCAGCGTTCCTTGCGCTCGACCTCTATGAACTTAGCGATGGGTCGGCGCACATTGTCGGTCTCGCGACCGTCTGTGAAACCCTCTCGGAGCTTCCAGCTTTTTACTACGCCGACAAGCTCATCTATCGGCTCGGAACCGTCAACGTGTTGGCGATGGCACTCCTTGCGTACGGCGCACGGTTAGCATACTACGCGCTGATGACGAACGCGTGGTATGCGCTGCCGTTCGAGCTCCTCCACGGCTGCACGTATGGCCTCGCGTGGGCTGCAAGCACGAAATACGTATACGCAGAGGCGCCAGCAGGCACGGAAGGTTTTGTACTGGGGCTTCTTAGCGCTGTTCAAGGCGGTGTCGGCCGCAGCCTCGCGACCTTAGTGGGCGGTCATGTCTACAACGCGTACGGTGCGCGCTACTTGTGGGGCATGACGAGCGCCGGCGTTCCCGTGGCCTTTCTTGCGCTGTGGCTCTTTTCCAAAGCAACCACCATGAGGGAAGGGATTTGCGAAACGAGCCCGCTCATGGAGCGCAGTGCCTAGTGCTGGAACGATGCGTTAATAATCTCGCGGCGTGTCGTATTTGCACAAGAAAGTAAAAGGATATCGTTTTCTTGCTGGCTGCGTTCAGATCTCAACAAAAATATCTATCGCCTATCATGCATTCTCTAATCAAGCACATGACCCTGTCGACATCCAACATAGGCTAGTGAATCCCACTACTAGAACAAAACGGGACGAATGAAGAGATTGAAGTAGTGTGACGAAGGGGACGTGCTATCAATCTCCACCTCTCATTGGCATTGGGTGTCGTACGTTCCAGTCTGTCTTTGTTGACGACGTGTGGAGGAAGCTCCGCGTTTGCGTCTCGCCACTTCGATTCGAAAAATTCGATTCGAAGGTCCAGATACGCGTAGTACGTTGCCTTCGATTTTTGTCTGCCGCATCGATCCAACGTTCCATGGTCCCAATCCTGTGGCTCCAGTCGATTGCGGCGATCGAGCCACGGCCGTTCTTCCAGCAGTGACCAACTTGAAGCAGCATATTTTAGCCAATCAAAACGCGCAAAATGGCCTTTCTGACACGGAAACGGGCAGTTGCGCAATTGCACTATGGGCGCCGAGACCGAGCACTGGGCCGAGTTGCTGCCGGCCAAGGCCGTCTACACGGTGAGCAACATTGGCGGCAGCGCGCTCATCAACTTCCTCACGGTCTTCTTCGCGGCATCCTTTGACAAGTTCCAGATCGGCATGCTCCAGACGATCCCGGCCGTCTGCTCGATCCTCGCGCCGCCGCTCTGGGGCGCCATCTCGGACGTCCTCCGCAAGCAACGCCTCATCCACATTACGTGCTTGGTCTCTGGTACGCTGCTCATGTACGCGATCCTATTTGCCTCGTCGAGCTTTCTCTGGACGTGCGTCTTGGTCTTCCTCGGCAACTTTCAAGGCAACCCCGCCGCATCGCTCACGGACCAAGTGGTGCTTGCGCTCACGGAGCGTCTCGGCGCCGAGTACGGCAAGCAGCGACTCTACGGCGCTGTCGGCTACGGCCTCGGTGCCTACGGCGCAGGCGTCATCGTTGCGCACTATGGCATTGCCTGGGCGTTCCACCTCAACTTGATCTTCTTGGTGCCAACGCTGCTCGTGCTGCAGATGATCCCGCCGTCCGACGCCACCGACACCATTGCGTCTCCGTCGTCGCCGCCGCCCGCCTCGTTCTCGGCCGGCCTCCAAACACTCTTTCGAAAGAAGGACGTGCTCGGCCTGTTTGTTGTCTTCCTCCTCGGGCTCATGTGCGGCACCATGTCGGCCTTCCTCACGCTCAACTTGTATGAACTCAGCGGTGGGTCGGCGCAGATCGTCGGTATTGCGATCTTTTGCGAGACCTTCTCGGAGCTCCCGGCCTTCTACTTTGCCGATACGATCATCGCCAAGCTCGGGACGGTCAAGGTGCTCGCGATCTCGATTCTGGCCTATGGCGCGCGGCTCACGTGTTATGCGCTCATGACGAACGCGTGGATTGCACTGCCGTTTGAGTTCCTCCACGGCTGCACGTATGGCCTCGCGTGGGCCGCAAGCACCAAGTACATTTATGCGGAAGCCCCGCGCGGCACGGAAGGCTTGATGATGGGCATCCTCAGCGCCGTCCAGAACGGGTTGGCGCGCGGCGTCGGCACCATGCTTGGCGGGTATCTCTACAACACGTACGGTGCGAGCTTTATGTGGACGATTGCGGACCTCGGTGTGCCGCTCGCGCTGCTTGGCCTGTACGTCTTCTCGTGTACGATTCCGTCGCACGTCGACGCCATGAAGGAGGTCGCGCCGACCGAGGCGACGCACCTCTTGGCTTAATACCTCGACCACATAAGGGATGATGTTTGAGTTTTATGCTGTTTTTGGACGCGCATTGATGAACGAATAAGGCGCGTTGCAACCTCCACGCAGGAAAAAGTGACGCGCGCGAGTGAATTCACAGCATACACGCCGGTCGGGCTCTACCGTGTCGTGGTGTGGGCCACGATCGAGTCTTCTAGTCGACGGGATAGCTTTGAAAAACAACTTTGTCACGCGCACGTCGGTCTCGCACGCATCGCGAGTCCACCCTGCTCGGACGAATTCTGATCGAAAAGCTAGGAAGAACGCAACCCCAACATGGTCGTTTGCGTCAATATACACGTTAATCCTGTCGGGTAGTAATATCCACAAGTTGGGTTGCGTCGACGGATTTTAAAACGCCACGACATTGGTCGGAAAGTCGGAGCGGACAATCTGCTCGTTGGCCCAGACTTCCATGGCTTCGTCGACCTGCTCGGAGAGAATGCGCGTGACCACCATGTTGCCGTTGAGGTTGACCATGGTTGCGATGCGGTCCATGATAAAGTCGATGGCGACGACGTACGAAAATGCCGCGGGCAGGTCCTTGCTCGGAAAAACCGTCTTCCAGACCGTAATGAGCATGACGAGGCCCGAGTTGGGGACGGGCGCCGTGCCCATGGACGCCAAGATGCTGACAAAAAACATGACAATCCACTGCGGTAAGCCGAGGCTGTCGCCGTTCCCTGACATGTTGGCCATGAACGTGACGAGAATCGGGTAGTACATGCCACACGCGTTGAGGTTCACGGGAGTCCCGAGCGTCATGATGAGTTGCGCGAACGGCCGCGACACTTGGCGGGTCTGGTGGATCGACGAGACGGCAATGGGCAGCGCGGCCATCGAAGACGCACAGCCAAAGGCAAAGACGTACGCTGACGTGAGTTGCCGAATGTAGTTGTACGGGTTGATGCGCGTCGTCAGAAAGAGAAAGATCGGCATGACGAGCAAGACGTGGCTTATGCTGCCAAGCACGAACGCAAGGACGGCGAAACCCACTTGACCCGCGACGTTGCTGGCGTTGGAGCTAAACGAAATGACGGCCGATGCGATTAAAAAGACCACTGCGATTGGCGTAAGGCGCATGACCGTGTTGATCAGAATCAGCATCGCATTCCGCGTCTGCTTGATGAGCACGACGAGAAGGTTGTCCGAGATAGGTCCCGCAAACGACTTGGCGATCGCAACGCCAAACGGCAGGGCAAACATGATGATGCTGAGGAGCGACCCGTTTTGGACAGCTTAAAGATGTTGTCGGTCACGATCAACTGCAGCACCGAGATGAGCTGGTCGGTGAGCGTCAGCGTTTGGAACGGCGTCTCGAACCGGTACAGTCCGTTGACGTCAATCACGTCAAAGAGCGTGGAGGATTGCGATGCGTTGGCTGCGCTGCACGCAATGCGGCCACTCGGAAGCATCTCGAGGTAGTTCGAGTTGTGGCACTGGAGCGTGAACGTCATATTGATCGCGCTTTTTTCGACCACCAGCGCCGCGTCGGGCACGAACCGCGATTGAAAGAGCACCGAGATGACGATGCCTTGCACCGCGGAGAAGGTAACGGAGAGCACGATCGTGAGCACCGTGCGCCACCCAAGAAGCGTCGTCTTCTTGGCGGCAATGACGTCGGCAACGGACGCGGCCATCGAGCAAAACACCATGGGCACGATGAGGCACCGGAGTGCGCTCACAAAGAGGTCGCCCGGGAGTGCGATCCACGATGCAGCATCTGGACTCACGTTGAGGCGCGAGAGGCCAAAGCCGACCGCGACGCCAATACCTGCACACACGAGGATCGTGAGCGGGTTGAGCGTCTTGGCACCGTCGAGGTAGTCGCCATGCGCGCGGTTGCGCGTCGGCGACTCTTCCAAGATGGCCTCCTCGCTCGGGTGGCCTTCGTAGAGCCCGAGCGCCGGCTTGGTCGTAAAGTTGGTGCGGAACGTGTACGATGCCGGCGGCGGCTTGCGCGTAAACGCGTTGGGAACGACGACCGACTCGACATCGGACGCAATGTCTTCGAACGATTGTTGGAGCGAGATGGTGTCCGACGCGGGCGGCTCCGAGCCATCGCCAAAGAGGACGATGCCGCCGCGCTGGCTGTTGGTCTCCGCCATGTCAAATGTTCGCGACGGAAAGACGGCGGTCGAAGGCTAGAACATTAGAGCAATTTGAAGGGTCGCCTTTCGAAGCCTTGGGTTGTTTGAGGGGTTGGACGGCTCCAGCGTGTTTTCTACGCAGATGTTCTGTTTGTTTTATACATGTGGCACGTTCGGTCGATGCGGTCTGTCACGCCCACCACCACGAGGGCAAGAAAAATGATTCCCTTGCCCACCACGGGATTGTTCAGTAATAATATGAGCACTTACCGGTACCACGTTGGCGTGCAAGTGTATGTTGTGTGAGTTGCGCGCGCGTGGCCACCAGACCCGTCGCTGCTACGTTGTGCAACACCTTGCTCCTCGTCTGCGAAGGGTTGGGGCGACGTGAGGGCTAGGTTTCAGTGTGGTGAGCAAGCCAGCCGCATCTCTACACTAGGTACATCAAGAAAAGGGACAGGTTCGCTCTCCGCGTACAGTGTTGGTCAAAATAAAGGCGCACCCCATTTCGAAAAAAAATGCTGCGACCTTCAATATTAAATAATCGTGTCCCGGTATAATAAGTAAGAGGTATTTGGATGCGGAGGTCATCAATCGAATGGTGTCGATTCGGCCATTGGCGAGCCACTCAAGATAGCAACGATGGATGAGCTCGTGGACCGCCTCGAGCGAATGTGGTCCAGGGAGATGAGTGACCACGACCTGCTCATCGTTGACAACAGTACGGACGACGACGATCATTGCGAG